>NW_027476122.1:0-306250 GCF_051020955.1 Megalopta genalis
GCATTGAGTTCAAGCTAAATCAAGTGTTTCGTTTGGATTTGTAGAAAACTCGTTTGTTTCGCATGGATTTGAAGCTAACTCGTTTGTTTCGCATGCAGTTGAATCAAAATCATGTATATCACAAGTATTTGATGCTAAACCATTTGATTCGCATGGATTTGGTGCTAAGCCTTCTACTTCGCATCGATTTGAAGCTAAATCAAGTGCTTCGCTTGGATTTGAAGCTAACTCGTTTGTTTCGCATGCAGTTCAAGCTAAATCATGTATATCACAAGTATTTGAAGCTAAGCCATTTGATTCCCATTGAGTTGGAGCTAAGCCTTCTCCTTCGCATTGATTTGGAGCAAAATCATGTGTTTCGCATGGATTTATATCTAACACGTTTGTTTCGCATTCAGTTGAAGCTAAATCATGTATATCACAAGTATTTGAAGCTATACCATTTGTTTCGCTAGGATTCGAAAATCAGCCTTCTATTTCGCATTGATTTGAAGCTAAATCATGAGTTACGCATGGATTTGAAGCTAACTCGTTTGTTTCGCATGGATTTGAAGCTAACTCGTTTGTTTCGCATGGATTTGAAGCTAACTCGTTTGTTTCGAATGCATTTGAAGCTAAATCATTGTATATCACAAGTATTGGAAGCTGAACCATTTGTTTCGTATGGATTCGAAGATCAGCCTTCTACTTCGCATTGATTTGAAGCTACATCAAGTGTTTCGTTTGGATTTGAAGAAAACTCGTTCCTATCGCATGGATTTAAAGCTAACTCGTTTGTTTCGCATACTGTTGAAGCTAAATCTAGTATATCACAAGTATTAGAAGCGAAACCATTTGTTTCGCATGGAATCGAAAATCAACCTTCTATTTCGCATTGATTTGAAGCTAACTCGTTTGTTTCGCATGCAGTTGAATCAAAATCATGTATATCACAAGTATTTGAAACTAAACCATTTGTTTCGCATGGATTCGAAGATCAGCCTTCCACTTCGCATTGATTTGAAGCTAAATCAAGTGTTACTCTTGGATTTGAAGCTAACTCGTTTGTTTCGCATGCAGTTGAATCAAAATCATGTATATCACAAGTATTTGATGCTAAACCATTTGATTCTCATGGATTTGGAGCTAAGTCTTCTACTTCGCATTGATTTGAAGCTAAATCAAGTGCTTCGCTTGGATTTGAAGCTAACTCGTTTGTTTCGCATGCAGTTCTAGCTAAATCATGTATATCACAAGTATTTGAAGCTAAGCCATTTGATTCCCATTGAGTTGGAGCTAAGCCTTCTCCTTCGCATTGATTTGGAGCAAAATCATGTGTTTCGCATGGATTTATATCTAACACGTTTGTTTCGCATTCAGTTGAAGCTAAATCATGTATGTCAGAAGTATTTGAAGCTAAACCATTTGTTTCGCATGAATTTGAAGCTAAGCCTTATACTTCGCATTGATTTGCAGCTAAATCATGTGTTTCGCTGGGATTTGAACCTAACTCGTTTGTTTCGCATGCTGTTGAAGCTAAATCATGTATATCACAAGTATTTGAAGCTAAACCATTTGTTTCGGATTGATTTGAAGCTAAGCCTTCTACTTCGCATTGATTTAATGCTAAATCATATGTTTCGCACGGATTTGAAACTAACTCGTTTGTTTCGTCTTCGTTTGAAGCTGTTTCATTTATATCGCAAATATTTGAAGCTAAACCATTTGTTTCGGATGGATTTGAAGATAAGCCTCCTACTTCCCATTAATTTGAAGCTAACTCGATTGATTCGAATGCATTTGAATCTATATCACTTATATCGCAATTATCTGAAGATAAATCATTTGCTTCTCATGTATTTGAAGCTAAGCCGTCTATTTCGCATTGATTTGAAGCTAAATCATGTGTTTCGCATGGATTTGAAGCTAACACGTTTGTTTCGCATGCAGTTGAAGCCAAAACATGTACATCACAAGTATCTTGATCTAATCCATCTGTTTCGCAAGAATATGAAGCTATGAAGCTAATCCATGTGATTCGCATGAATTTGAAGCTTACTCATGTGTTTCGCATGGATTTGAAGCTGTATCACTTATATCGCAATTATCTGAAGATGAATCATTTGTTTTTCGTGTGTTTGAAGCTAAGCCTTCTACTTCGCATTGATTTGAAGCTAAGTCATGTGTTCCGCAAGGATTTGAAGCTAACTCGTTTGTTTCGCAATGCAGTTGATGCTAAATCATGTATAAAACAAGTATTTTAAGCTAAACCATTTATTTCGCATGTATTTGAAGCTAAGACTTCTACTTTGCATGAAATTGAAGCTATGTCATGTGTTTCGCTTGGATTTGAAGCTAACTCGTTTGTTTCGCATGCATTTGAAGCTAAATTATGTATATCACAAGTATTTTAAGCTAAACCATTTGATTCGCATGGATTTGAAATTAAGCCTTCTACTTCGTACTGATTTGAAGCTAAATCATGTGTTTCGTGTGAGTTTGAAACTAAGCCTTCTACTTCGGATTGATTTGAAGCTAAATCGTGTGTTTCGCATGGATTTGAAGCTAACGGGTCTTTTTCGCCTGCATTTGAAGATAAATCATGTATATCACAAGTAATTGAAGCTAAACCGTTTGATTCGCATGGATTTGAAGCTAATCCTTCCACTTCGCATGAATTTTTAGCTAAATCGTGTGTTTCGCTTGGATTTGAAGCTAACTCGTTTGTTTCGCAATGCAGTTAAAGCTAAATCATGTATATCACAATTGTTTGAAGCTAAACCTATTGTTTCGCATGGTTTCGAAGATAAGCCTTCTACTTCGCATTGATTTGAAGCTAAATCATTTGATTCGCTTGAATTTGAAGCTAACTCGTTTGTTTCGCATACAGTTGAAGCTAAATAATGTGTATTACAAGCATTTGTAACTAAATCATTTGTTTTGCTTGGATTTGAAGCTAACTCGTTTGTTTCGCCTGCATTTGAAGCTATATCACTTATATTCGCAAGTATTTGAAGCAAAACCATTCGTTTCGCATGGATTTGAAACTAAGCCTTCCACTTCGCATGAATTTTTACCTAAATCGTGTGTTTCGCTTGTTTTTGAAGCTAACTCAATTGTTTCGTAGTGCGGTTAAAGGTAAATCTTGTATATCACAAGTATTTCAAGCTAAACCATTTGTTTCGCATGGATTTATAGCTAAACCTTCTACTTCGCATTGATTAGAAACTAAATCATGTATTTCGCATGGATTTGAATCTAACTCGATTGTTTCGCGTGCTTTTATAGCTATGTCACATATATCGCAATTATCGGAATATAAATCATTTGTTTCTCATGTATTTTAAGCTGAGTCTACTACTTCGCATTCATTTGAAGCTAAACCATGTGTTTCGCATGGATTTGAACCTTACTCGTTTTTTGGCATGCAGTTGATGCTAAATCATGTATATCACAAGTATTTGAAGGTGAACAACTTGTTTCATATGGATTTGAAGATAACCCTTTTACTTAGCTTTGATTTGAAGCTAAACCATTTGTTTCGCATGGATTTGAAGCTAAACCTTCTACTTGGCGTTGATTTGAAACTAAATCTTGTATTTCGCATAGATTTGAATCTAACTCGTTTGTTTTGCATGCAGTTGAAGCTAAATCATGTGTATCAGAAGTATTTGAAGCTAAACGATTTGTTTCGCATGGATTTGAAGATAATCCGTTTACTTCGAATAGATTTGAATCTATATCATGTGATTCGAATGGATTTGATGCTAACTCGTTTGTTTCGCTTGCATTGGAAGCTATATCACTTATATTCGCAAGTATTTGAAGCTAAACCATACGTTTCGCATGGATTTGAAGCTAAGCCTTCTACTTCGCATGAATTTGAATCTAAATCATGTGTTTCGTTTGGATTTGAAGCTAACACGTTTGTTTCGCATGCAGTTGAAGCTAAATCATGTATGTCACAAGTATTTTTAACTAAACCATTTGTTTCGCATGGATTTGAAGCTAAGCCTTCTACTTCGCATGAGTTTGAATCTAAATCATGTGTTTTGCTTGGATTTTGAAGCTAACTCGTTTGTTTCGCATTCAGTTGAAGCTAAATCATGTATATCACAACTATTTTGAAGCTAATCCATCTGATTCGCATTGATTTGAAGCTGAGTCATCTACTTTGCATGAATTTGAAGCGAAAACATGTGTTTCGCTTGAATTTGAAGCTAACTCGTTTGTTTCGCATACAGTTGAAGCTAAATAATGTGTATTACAAGCATTTGAAGCTAAATCATTTGTTTTGCATGGATTTGAAGCTAACTCGTTTGTTTCTCCTGCATTTGAAGCTATATCACTTATATTCGCAAGTATTTGAAGCTAAACCATTCGTTTCGAATGGATTTGAAAACTAAGCCTTCCACTTCGCATGAATTTTTAGCTAAATCGTGTGTTTCGCTTGGATTTGAAGCTAACTCGTTTGTTTCGCAATGCAGTTAAAGCTAAATCATGTATATCACAATAGTTTGGAGCTAAACCTTTTGTTTCGCAAGAATTTGAAGGTAAGCCTTCTACTTCGCATTGATGTGATGCTAAATCATGTGTTTCGCATGGATTTAAAGATAACTTGTTTTTTTCGCATGCAGTTGAAGCTATATCACTTATATTCGCAAGTATTTGAAGCCAAATCATTCTGTTCGCATGGATTTGAAGCTAATCCTTCTACATCGCATTGATTTGAAGCTGAATCATGTGATTCGCTCGGATTTGAAGCCAGCTCGTTTGTTTCACCTGCATTTGAAGCTGTATCACTTATATTGGCACGTATTTGAATTTCAATCATTCGTTTCGCATGGATTTGAAGCTAAACCTTCTACTTCTCATTGATTTGAAGCTGAATCATTTGTGTCGCATGGGTTTGAGGCTAAATCATGCGTTTCGCATGGATTTGAAGCTAAGCCTTCTACTTCGCATTGATTTGAAGCTAAGTCGTTTGTTTCGCAAGCAGTTGAAGCTAAATCATGTTTATCACAAGTATTTGAAGCTAAATCATTTGTGTCGCATGGATATGATGCTAAGCCTTCTACTTCGCATTGATTTGAAGCTAAATCATTCGTTTCGCATGGATTTGAAGCTAACTCGTTTGTTTCGCATGTATTTGAAGCTAACTCGTTTGTTTCGCCTGCATGTGAAGCTAAATCATGTATATCACAAGTATTTCAAGCTAAACCATTTGTTTCGCATGGATTCGAAAATCAGCCTTCTATTTCGCAATGATTTGAAGCTAAATCATATGTTTCTCATGGATTTGAAGCTAACTCGTTTCTATCGCATGGAATTAAAGCTAACTCGTTTGTTTCGTATGCTGTTGAAGCTAAATCTAGTATATCACAAGTATATGAAGCTAAATCATTCTTTTCGCATGGAGTTGGAGCTAAGCCTTCCACATCGCATTGATTTGAAGCCTAAATCATGTGTTTCACTTGGATTTGAAGCTAACTTGTTTGTTTCGCATGCAGTTGAAGCTAAATCATGTATATCACAAGTATTTGAAGATAATCAATTTCTTTCGCAAGGATTCGAAAATCAGCCTTCTATTTCGCATTGATTTGAAGCAAAATCATGAGTTTCGCATGGATGTGAAGCTAACTCGTTTGTTTCGCATGGATTTGAAGCTAACTCGTTTGTTTCGCATGCATTTGAAGCTAAATCATTGTATATCACAAGTATTTGAAGCTAAACCATTTGATTCGCATGGATTTGAAGATAATCTTTCTACTTCGCACTGATTTGAAGCAAAATCAAGTATTTCGCTTGGACTTGAAGCTAACTCGTTTGTGTCGCATGCAGTTGAAGCTAAATCATGTATACCACAAGTATTTGAAGATAATCCATTTGTTTTGCATTGATTCGAAAAGCAGCCTTCTATTTCGCATTAATTTGAAGCCAAATCATGTGTTTCTCATGGATTTAAAGCTAACACGTTTGTTTCGCATGCAGTTGAAGCTCAATCATGTATATCACAAGTATTTGAAGCTAAACCATTTGTTTCGCATTGGTTTTGAAGCTAAGCCTTCTACTTCGCATTGATTGGAAGCTAAATCATGTGTTACGATTGGATATGAAGCTCACTCGTTTGTTTTTCCAGCATTTGAAGCTATATTACTTATATCGCAAGTATTTGAAGGTGAACCTTTTGTTTCGCATGAATATTAAGCTAAACCATGTGCTTCGAATGAATTTGAAGCTAAATCATGTTTTTCGCATGTATTTGAAGCTAACTCGTTTGTGTCGCATGCTGTTGAAGCTTAATCATGTATATCACAAGTATTTGATGCTAAACCATTTGATTCGCATGGATTTGGAGCTAAGCCTTCTACTTCGCATCGATTTGGAGCTAAATCAAGTGCTTCGCTTGGATTTGAAGCTAACTCGTTTGTTTCGCATGCAGTTGAAGCTAAATCATGTATATCACAAGTATTTGAATCTAAACCATTTGATTCCCATTGATTTGGAGCTAAGCCTTCTCCTTCGCATTGATTTGGAGCAAAATCATGTGTTTCGCATGGATTTATATCTAACACGTTTGTTTCGCAAGCAGTTGAAGCTAAATCATGTATATCACAAGTATTTGAAGCTAAACCATTTGTTTCTCATGGATTTGGAGCTAAGTCTTCTACTTCGCATTGATTTCGAGCTAACTCATGTGTTTCTCATGGATTTAAAGCTAACACCTTTGTTTCGCATGCAGTGGAAGCTAAATCATATATATCACAAGTATTTGAAGACAAACCATTTGTTTCGTATGGATTCGAAAATCAGCCTTCTATTTCGCATTGATTTGAAGCTAAATCATGTGTTTCTCGTGGATTTGAAGCTAACTTGTTTGTTTCGCATGCAGTTGAAGCTAAATCATGTATATCACAAGTATTTGAAGATAATCAATTTCTTTCGCAAGGATTCGAAAATCAGCCTTCTATTTCGCATTGATTTGAAGCTAAATCATGAGTTTCGCATGGATGTGAAGCTAACTCGTTTGTTTCGCATGGATTTGAAGCTAACTCGTTTGTTTCGCATGCAGTTGAAGCTAAATCATGTATATCACAAGTATTTGAAGCTAAACCATTTGTTTCTCATGGATTTGGAGCTAAGTCTTCTACTTCGCATTGATTTCGAGCTAAATCATGTGTTTCGCATGGATTTAAAGCTAACACCTTTGTTTCGCATGCAGTTGAAGCTAAATCATATATATTACAAGTATTTGAAGATAAACCATTTGTTTCGTATGGATTCGAAAATCAGCCTTCCATTTCGCATTGATTTGAAGCTAAATCATGTGTTTCTCATGGATTTGAAGCTAACTCGTTTCTTTCGCATGGATTTAAAGCTAACTCGTTTGTTTCGCATGCAGTTGAAGCTAAATCATGTATATCACAAGTATTTGAAGATAATCCATTTGATTTGCATGGATTCGAAAATCAGCCTCCTATTTCGCATTGATATGAATCTAAATCATGAGTTTCGCATGGATTTGAAGCCAACTCGTTTGTTTCGCATGGATTTGAAGCAAACTCGTTTGTTTCGCATGGATTTGAAGCTAACTCGTTTGTTTCGCATGCAGTTGAAGCTAAATCATGTATATCACAAGTATTTGAAGCTAAACCATTTGATTCCCATTGATTTGGAGCTAAGCCTTCTCCTTCGCATTGATTTGGAGCAAAATCATGTGTTTCGCATGGATTTATAGCTAACACTTTTGTTTCGCATGCAGATGAAGCTAAATCATGTATATCACAAGTATTTGAAGCTAAACCATTTGTTTCGCATGGTTTCGAAAATCAGCGTTCTATTTCGCATTGATTTGAAGCTAAATCGTGAGTTTCGCATGGATTTGAAGCTAACTCGTTTGTTTCGCATGGATTTGAAGCTAACTCATTAGTTTCGCATGCAGTTGAATCAAAATCATATATATAACAAGTACTTGAAGCTAAACCATTTGTTTTGCATGGATTCGAAGATAAGCCTTGCACTTCGCATTGATTTGATGCTGAGTCATGTGTTTCGCATGGATTTGAAGCTAACTCGTTTGTTTCGCATGGATTTGAAGCTAACTCATTTGTTTCGCATGCAGTTGAAGCAAATTCATGTATATCACAAGTATTTGAAGCTAAACCATTTGATTCGCATGGATTTGATGCTAAGCCTTCTACTTCGCATCGAGTTGAAGCTAAATCAAGTGTTTCGTTTGGATTTGTATAAAACTCGTTTGTTTCGCATGGATTTGAAGCTAACTCGTTTGTTTCGCATGCAGTTGAATCAAAATCATGTATATCACAAGTATTTGATGCTAAACCATTTGATTCGCATGGATTTGGAGCTAAGCCTTCTACTTCGCATCGATTTGGAGCTAAATCATGTGCTTCGCTTGGATTTGAAGCTAACTCGTTTGTTTTGCATGCAGTTGACGCTAAATCATGTATATCACAAGTATTTGAAGCTAAACCATTTGATTCCCATTGATTTGAAGCTAAGCCTTCTCCTTCGCATTGATTTGGAGCAAAATCATGTGTTTCGCATGGATTTATATCTAACACGTTTGTTTCGCAAGCAGTTGAAGCTAAATCATGTATATCACAAGTATTTGAAGCTATACCATTTGTTTCGCAAGGATTCGAAAATCAGCCTTCTATTTCGCATTGATTTGAAGCTAAATCATGTGTTTCTCATGGATTTGATGCTAACTCGTTTCTATCAGATGGATTTAAAGCTAACTCGTTTGTTTCGCCTGCTGTTGAAGCTAAATCTAGTATATCACAAGTATTTGAAACTAAATCATTCGTTTCGCATGGAGTTGGAGCTAAGCCTTCCACTTCGCATTGATTTGAAGCCAAATAATGTGTTTCGCTTGGATTTGAAGCTAACTTGTTTGTTTCGCATGCAGTTGAAGCTAAATCATGTATCTCACAAGTATTTGAAGATAATCCATTTGATTTGCATGGATTCGAAAATCAGCCTTCTATTTCGCATTGATTTGAAGCTAAATCATGTGTTTCTCATGGATTTGACGCTAACTCGTTCCTATCGCATGGATTTAAAGCTAACTCGTTTGTTTCGCATGCTGTTGAATCTAAATCATGTATATAACAAGTATTTGAATCTAAACCATTTGTTTTGCATGGATTCGAAGATAAGCCTTGCACTTCGCATTGATTTGAAGCGACATCAAGTGTTTCGTTTGGATTTGAAGAAAACTCGTTTGTTTCGCAATGCAGTTAAAGCTAAATCATGTATATCACAATTGTTTGAAGCTAAACCTATTGTTTCGCATGGTTTCGAAGATAAGCCTTCTACTTCGCATTGATTTGAAGCTAAATCATTTGATTCGCTTGAATTTGAAGCTAACTCGTTTGTTTCGCATACAGTTGAAGCTAAATAATGTGTATTACAAGCATTTGTAACTAAATCATTTGTTTTGCTTGGATTTGAAGCTAACTCGTTTGTTTCGCCTGCATTTGAAGCTATATCACTTATATTCGCAAGTATTTGAAGCAAAACCATTCGTTTCGCATGGATTTGAAACTAAGCCTTCCACTTCGCATGAATTTTTACCTAAATCGTGTGTTTCGCTTGTTTTTGAAGCTAACTCAATTGTTTCGTAGTGCGGTTAAAGGTAAATCTTGTATATCACAAGTATTTCAAGCTAAACCATTTGTTTCGCATGGATTTATAGCTAAACCTTCTACTTCGCATTGATTAGAAACTAAATCATGTATTTCGCATGGATTTGAATCTAACTCGATTGTTTCGCGTGCTTTTATAGCTATGTCACATATATCGCAATTATCAGAATATAAATCATTTGTTTCTCATGTATTTTAAGCTGAGTCTACTACTTCGCATTCATTTGAAGCTAAACCATGTGTTTCGCATGGATTTGAACCTTACTCGTTTTTTGGCATGCAGTTGATGCTAAATCATGTATATCACAAGTATTTGAAGGTGAACAACTTGTTTCATATGGATTTGAAGATAACCCTTTTACTTAGCTTTGATTTGAAGCTAAACCATTTGTTTCGCATGGATTTGAAGCTAAACCTTCTACTTGGCGTTGATTTGAAACTAAATCTTGTATTTCGCATAGATTTGAATCTAACTCGTTTGTTTTGCATGCAGTTGAAGCTAAATCATGTGTATCAGAAGTATTTGAAGCTAAACGATTTGTTTCGCATGGATTTGAAGATAATCCGTTTACTTCGAATAGATTTGAATCTATATCATGTGATTCGAATGGATTTGATGCTAACTCGTTTGTTTCGCTTGCATTGGAAGCTATATCACTTATATTCGCAAGTATTTGAAGCTAAACCATACGTTTCGCATGGATTTGAAGCTAAGCCTTCTACTTCGCATGAATTTGAATCTAAATCATGTGTTTCGTTTGGATTTGAAGCTAACACGTTTGTTTCGCATGCAGTTGAAGCTAAATCATGTATGTCACAAGTATTTTTAACTAAACCATTTGTTTCGCATGGATTTGAAGCTAAGCCTTCTACTTCGCATGAGTTTGAATCTAAATCGTGTGTTTCGCTTGGATTTGAAGCTAACTCGTTTGTTTCGCAATGCAGTTAAAGCTAAATCATGTATATCACAATAGTTTGGAGCTAAACCTTTTGTTTCGCAAGAATTTGAAGGTAAGCCTTCCACTTCGCATTGATGTGATGCTAAATCATGTGTTTCGCATGGATTTAAAGATAACTTGTTTTTTTCGCATGCAGTTGAAGCTATATCACTTATATTCGCAAGTATTTGAAGCCAAATCATTCTGTTCGCATGGATTTGAAGCTAATCCTTCTACATCGCATTGATTTGAAGCTGAATCATGTGATTCGCTCGGATTTGAAGCCAGCTCGTTTGTTTCACCTGCATTTGAATCTGTATCACTTATATTGGCACGTATTTGAATTTCAATCATTCGTTTCGCATGGATTTGAAGCTAAACCTTCTACTTCTCATTGATTTGAAGCTGAATCATTTGTGTCGCATGGGTTTGAGGCTAAATCATGCGTTTCGCATGGATTTGAAGCTAAGCCTTCTACTTCGCATTGATTTGAAGCTAAGTCGTTTGTTTCGCAAGCAGTTGAAGCTAAATCATGTTTATCACAAGTATTTGAAGCTAAATCATTTGTGTCGCATGGATATGATGCTAAGCCTTCTACTTCGCATTGATTTGAAGCTAAATCATTCGTTTCGCATGGATTTGAAGCTAACTCGTTTGTTTCGCATGTATTTGAAGCTAACTCGTTTGTTTCGCCTGCATGTGAAGCTAAATCATGTATATCACAAGTATTTGAAGCTAAACCATTTGTTTCGCATGGATTCGAAAATCAGCCTCCTATTTCGCAATGATTTGAAGCTAAATCATGTGTTTCTCATGGATTTGAAGCTAACTCGTTTCTATCGCATGGAATTAAAGCTAACTCGTTTGTTTCGTATGCTGTTGAAGCTAAATCTAGTATATCACAAGTATATGAAGCTAAATCATTCTTTTCGCATGGAGTTGGAGCTAAGCCTTCCACATCGCATTGATTTGAAGCTAAATCATGTGTTTCACTTGGATTTGAAGCTAACTTGCTTGTTTCGCATGCAGTTGAAGCTAAATCATGTATATCACAAGTATTTGAAGATAATCTATTTCTTTCGCAAGGATTCGAAAATCAGCCTTCTATTTCGCATTGATTTGAAGCTAAATCATGAGTTTCGCATGGATGTGAAGCTAACTCGTTTGTTTCGCATGGATTTGAAGCTAACTCGTTTGTTTCGCATGCATTTGAAGCTAAATCATTGTATATCACAAGTATTTGAATCTAAACCATTTGATTCGCATGGATTTGAAGATAATCTTTCTACTTCGCACTGATTTGAAGCAAAATCAAGTATTTCGCTTGGACTTGAAGCTAACTCGTTTGTGTCGCATGCAGTTGAAGCTAAATCATGTATACCACAAGTATTTGAAGATAATCCATTTGTTTTGCATTGATTCGAAAATCAGCCTTCTATTTCGCATTAATTTGAAGCCAAATCATGTGTTTCTCATGGATTTAAAGCTAACACGTTTGTTTCGCATGCAGTTGAAGCTCAATCATGTATATCACAAGTATTTGAAGCTAAACCATTTGTTTCGCATTGGTTTTGAAGCTAAGCCTACTACTTCGCATTGATTGGAAGCTAAATCATGTGTTACGATTGGATATGAAGCTCACTCGTTTGTTTTTCCAGCATTTGAAGCTATATTACTTATATCGCAAGTATTTGAAGGTGAACCTTTTGTTTCGCATGAATATTAAGCTAAACCATGTGCTTCGAATGAATTTGAAGCTAAATCATGTTTTTCGCATGTATTTGAAGCTAACTCGTTTGTGTCGCATGCTGTTGAAGCTTAATCATGTATATCACAAGTATTTGATGCTAAACCATTTGATTCGCATGGATTTGGAGCTAAGCCTTCTACTTCGCATCGATTTGGAGCTAAATCAAGTGCTTCGCTTGGATTTGAAGCTAGCTCGTTTGTTTCGCATGCAGTTGAAGCTAAATCATGTATATCACAAGTATTTGAATCTAAACCATTTGATTCCCATTGATTTGGAGCTAAGCCTTCTCCTTCGCATTGATTTGGAGCAAAATCATGTGTTTCGCATGGATTTATATCTAACACGTTTGTTTCGCAAGCAGTTGAAGCTAAATCATGTATATCACAAGTATTTGAAGCTAAACCATTTGTTTCTCATGGATTTGGAACTAAGTCTTCTACTTCGCATTGATTTCGAGCTAACTCATGTGTTTCTCATGGATTTAAAGCTAACACCTTTGTTTCGCATGCAGTGGAAGCTAAATCATATATATCACAAGTATTTGAAGACAAACCATTTGTTTCGTATGGATTCGAAAATCAGCCTTCTATTTCGCATTGATTTGAAGCTAAATCATGTGTTTCTCGTGGATTTGAAGCTAACTTGTTTGTTTCGCATGCAGTTGAAGCTAAATCATGTATATCACAAGTATTTGAAGATAATCAATTTCTTTCGCAAGGATTCGAAAATCAGCCTTCTATTTCGCATTGATTTGAAGCTAAATCATGAGTTTCGCATGGATGTGAAGCTAACTCGTTTGTTTCGCATGGATTTGAAGCTAACTCGTTTGTTTCGCATGCATTTGAAGCTAAATCATTGTATGTCACAAGTATTTGAAGCTAAACCATTTGATTCGCATGGATTTGAAGTTAATCTTTCTACTTCGCACTGATTTGAAGCAAAATCAAGTATTTCGCTTGGACTTGAAGCTAACTCGTTTGTGTCGCATGCAGTTGAATCTAAATCATGTATATCACAAGTATTTGAAGATAATCCATTTGTTTTGCATTGATTCGAAAATCAGCCTTCTATTTCGCATTGATTTGAAGCCAAATCGTGTGTTTCTCATGGATTTAAAGCTAACACGTTTGTTTCGCATGCAGTTGAAGCTAAATCATGTATATCACAAGTATTTGAAGCTAAACCATTTGATTCGCATTGGTTTTGAAGCTAAGCCTTCTACTTCGCATTGATTGGAAGCTAAATCATGTGTTACGATTCGATATGAAGCTAACACGTTTGTTTCGCATGCAGTTGAAGCTAAATCATGTATATCACAAGTATTTGAAGATAATCCATTTGTTTTGCATGGATTCGAAAATCAGCCTTCTATTTCGCATTGATTTGAAGCTCAATCATGAGTTCCGCATGGATTTGTAGCTAACTCGTTTGTTTCGCATGGATTTGAAGCTACCTCGTTTGTTTCACATGGATTTGAAGTTAACTCGTTAGTTTCGCATGCAGTTGAAGCTAAATCATGTATATCACAAGTATTTGAATCTAAACCATTTGATTCCCATTGATTTGGAGCTAAGCCTTCTCCTTCGCATTGATTTGGAGCAAAATCATGTGTTTCGCATGGATTTATATCTAACACGTTTGTTTCGCAAGCAGTTGAAGCTAAATCATGTATATCACAAGTATTTGAAGCTAAACCATTTGTTTCTCATGGATTTGGAACTAAGTCTTCTACTTCGCATTGATTTCGAGCTAACTCATGTGTTTCTCATGGATTTAAAGCTAACACCTTTGTTTCGCATGCAGTGGAAGCTAAATCATATATATCACAAGTATTTGAAGACAAACCATTTGTTTCGTATGGATTCGAAAATCAGCCTTCTATTTCGCATTGATTTGAAGCTAAATCATGTGTTTCTCGTGGATTTGAAGCTAACTTGTTTGTTTCGCATGCAGTTGAAGCTAAATCATGTATATCACAAGTATTTGAAGATAATCAATTTCTTTCGCAAGGATTCGAAAATCAGCCTTCTATTTCGCATTGATTTGAAGCTAAATCATGAGTTTCGCATGGATGTGAAGCTAACTCGTTTGTTTCGCATGGATTTGAAGCTAACTCGTTTGTTTCGCATGCATTTGAAGCTAAATCATTGTATGTCACAAGTATTTGAAGCTAAACCATTTGATTCGCATGGATTTGAAGATAATCTTTCTACTTCGCACTGATTTGAAGCAAAATCAAGTATTTCGCTTGGACTTGAAGCTAACTCGTTTGTGTCGCATGCAGTTGAAGCTAAATCATGTATATCACAAGTATTTGAAGATAATCCATTTGTTTTGCATTGATTCGAAAATCAGCCTTCTATTTCGCATTGATTTGAAGCCAAATCATGTGTTTCTCATGGATTTAAAGCTAACACGTTTGTTTCGCATGCAGTTGAAGCTAAATCATGTATATCACAAGTATTTGAAGCTAAACCATTTGATTCGCATTGGTTTTGAAGCTAAGCCTTCTACTTCGCATTGATTGGAAGCTAAATCATGTGTTACGATTCGATATGAAGCTAACACGTTTGTTTCGCATGCAGTTGAAGCTAAATCATGTATATCACAAGTATTTGAAGATAATCCATTTGTTTTGCATGGATTCGAAAATCAGCCTTCTATTTCGCATTGATGTGAAGCTCAATCATGAGTTCCGCATGGATTTGTAGCTAACTCGTTTGTTTCGCATGGATGTGAAGCTACCTCGTTTGTTTCGCATGGATTTGAAGTTAACTCGTTAGTTTCGCATGCAGTTGAAGCTAAATCATGTATATCACAAGTATTTGAAGCTAAACCATTTGTTTCTCATGGATTTGGAGCTAAGTCTTCTACTTCGCATTGATTTCGAGCTAAATCATGTGTTTCGCATGGATTTAAAGCTAACACCTTTGTTTCGCATGCAGTTGAAGCTAAATCATATATATTACAAGTATTTGAAGATAAACCATTTGTTTCGTATGGATTCGAAAATCAGCCTTCTATTTCGCATTGATTTGAAGCTAAATCATGTGTTTCTCGTGGATTTGAAGCTAACTTGTTTGTTTCGCATGCAGTTGAAGCTAAATCATGTATATCACAAGTATTTGAAGATAATCAATTTCTTTCGCAAGGATTCGAAAATCAGCCTTCTATTTCGCATTGATTTGAAGCTAAATCATGAGTTTCGCATGGATGTGAAGCTAACTCGTTTGTTTCGCATGGATTTGAAGCTAACTCGTTTGTTTCGCATGCATTTGAAGCTAAATCATTGTATGTCACAAGTATTTGAAGCTAAACCATTTGATTCGCATGGATTTGAAGATAATCTTTCTACTTCGCACTGATTTGAAGCAAAATCAAGTATTTCGCTTGGACTTGAAGCTAACTCGTTTGTTTCGCATGCAGTTGAAGCTAAATCATGTATATCACAAGTATTTGAAGCTAAACCATTTGTTTCTCATGGATTTGGAGCTAAGTCTTCTACTTCGCATTGATTTCGAGCTAAATCATGTGTTTCGCATGGATTTAAAGCTAACACCTTTGTTTCGCATGCAGTTGAAGCTAAATCATATATATTACAAGTATTTGAAGATAAACCATTTGTTTCGTATGGATTCGAAAATCAGCCTTCTATTTCGCATTGATTTGAAGCTAAATCATGTGTTTCTCATGGATTTGAAGCTAACTCGTTTCTTTCGCATGGATTTAAAGCTAACTCGTTTGTTTCGCATGCAGTTGAAGCTAAATCATGTATATCACAAGTATTTGAAGATAATCCATTTGATTTGCATGGATTCGAAAATCAGCCTCCTATTTCGCATTGATATGAATCTAAATCATGAGTTTCGCATGGATTTGAAGCTAACTCGATTGTTTCGCATGGATTTGAAGCAAACTCGTTTGTTTCGCATGGATTTGAAGCTAACTCGTTTGTTTCGCATGCAGTTGAAGCTAAATCATGTATATCACAAGTATTTGAAGCTAAACCATTTGATTCCCATTGATTTGGAGCTAAGCCTTCTCCTTCGCATTGATTTGGAGCAAAATCATGTGTTTCGCATGGATTTATAGCTAACACTTTTGTTTCGCATGCAGATGAAGCTAAATCATGTATATCACAAGTATTTGAAGCTAAACCATTTGTTTCGCATGGTTTCGAAAATCAGCGTTCTATTTCGCATTGATTTGAAGCTAAATCGTGAGTTTCGCATGGATTTGAAGCTAACTCGTTTGTTTCGCATGGATTTGAAGCTAACTCATTAGTTTCGCATGCAGTTGAATCAAAATCATATATATAACAAGTACTTGAAGCTAAACCATTTGTTTTGCATGGATTCGAAGACAAGCCTTGCACTTCGCATTGATTTGATGCTGAGTCATGTGTTTCGCATGGATTTGAAGCTAACTCGTTTGTTTCGCATGGATTTGAAGCTAACTCATTTGTTTCGCATGCAGTTGAAGCAAATTCATGTATATCACAAGTATTTGAAGCTAAACCATTTGATTCGCATGGATTTGATGCTAAGCCTTCTACTTCGCATCGAGTTGAAGCTAAATCAAGTGTTTCGTTTGGATTTGTATAAAACTCGTTTGTTTCGCATGGATTTGAAGCTAACTCGTTTGTTTCGCATGCAGTTGAATCAAAATCATGTATATCACAAGTATTTGATGCTAAACCATTTGATTCGCATGGATTTGGAGCTAAGCCTTCTACTTCGCATCGATTTGGAGCTAAATCATGTGCTTCGCTTGGATTTGAAGCTAACTCGTTTGTTTTGCATGCAGTTGACGCTAAATCATGTATATCACAAGTATTTGAAGCTAAACCATTTGATTCCCATTGATTTGAAGCTAAGCCTTCTCCTTCGCATTGATTTGGAGCAAAATCATGTGTTTCGCATGGATTTATATCTAACACGTTTGTTTCGCAAGCAGTTGAAGCTAAATCATGTATATCACAAGTATTTGAAGCTATACCATTTGTTTCGCAAGGATTCGAAAATCAGCCTTCTATTTCGCATTGATTTGAAGCTAAATCATGTGTTTCTCATGGATTTGATGCTAACTCGTTTCTATCAGATGGATTTAAAGCTAACTCGTTTGTTTCGCCTGCTGTTGAAGCTAAATCTAGTATATCACAAGTATTTGAAACTAAATCATTCGTTTCGCATGGAGTTGGAGCTAAGCCTTCCACTTCGCATTGATTTGAAGCCAAATCATGTGTTTCGCTTGGATTTGAAGCTAACTTGTTTGTTTCGCATGCAGTTGAAGCTAAATCATGTATATCACAAGTATTTGAAGATAATCCATTTGATTTGCATGGATTCGAAAATCAGCCTTCTATTTCGCATTGATTTGAAGCTAAATCATGTGTTTCTCATGGATTTGACGCTAACTCGTTCCTATCGCATGGATTTAAAGCTAACTCGTTTGTTTCGCATGCTGTTGAATCTAAATCATGTATATAACAAGTATTTGAAGCTAAACCATTTGTTTTGCATGGATTCGAAGATAAGCCTTGCACTTCGCATTGATTTGAAGCGACATCAAGTGTTTCGTTTGGATTTGAAGAAAACTCGTTTGTTTCGCATGCAGTTGAAGCTATATCACTTATGCTCGCAAGTATTTGAAGCTAAATCATTCGTTTCGCATGGAGTTGGAGCTAAGCCTTCCACTTCGCATTGATTTGAAGCCAAATCATGTGTTTCGCTTGGATTTGTAGCTAACTTGTTTGTTTCGCATGCAGTTGAAGCTAAATCATGCATATCACAAGTATTTGAAGCTACACCATTTGTTTCGCATGAATTTGAAGCTAAGCCTCCTACTTCACATTGATTTGAAGCTAAGTCTTCTACTTCGCATTGATTTGGAGGTAAATCATGTGTTACGCTTGGAGTTGAAGCTAACTCGTTTGATTCGTTTGCAGTTGAAGCTAAATCATGTTTATCACAAGTATCTGAATATAAACCATCTGTGTCGCATGAATATTGAGCTAAACCATGTATTTCACATGAATTTGAAGCTAAATGATGTGTATCGCATGGATATGAAGCTAACTCTTTTGTTTCGCCTGCATTTGAAGATAAATCATGTATATCATAAGTATTTCAAGCTCAACCGTTTGATTCGCATGTATTTGAAGCTATCCTTCTACTTCGCATTGATTTGCAGCTAAATCATGTGTATCGCTTGGTTTTGAAGCTAACTCGTTTTTTTTCGCCTGTATTTAAAGATAAATCATGTATATCACAAGTATTTGAAGCTAAACCATTCGCTTCGCACGTATTTGAAGCAAGGCCTTCAACTTCGCATTGATTTGAAGATAAATCATGTGTATCGCTTGGATTTGAAGCTAACTCATTTGTTTCGCATGCAGTTGAAGCTAAGTCATGTATATCACAAGTATTTGAAGCTAAACAATTTATTTCGCATGGATTTGAAGGTAAGCCTTCTACTTCGCATTGATTTGAAGCTAAATCGTGTGTTTCGCATGGATTTGAAGCTAATTCATGTATATCACAAGTATTTGAAGCTGAACCATATGTTTTGCGTGAATATTAAGCTAAAACATGTGTTTCCAACGTATTTGAAGCTGAATTATGTGTTTCGCTTGCATTTGAAGCTAATTCGTTTGTTTCGCATGCAGTTGAAGCTAAATCATGTAAATCACAAGTATCTGAAGCTAAACCGTTCGCTTCGCATGGATTTGAAACAAAGCCTTCAACTTCGCCTTCATTTGAAGATAAATCATGTGTTTCGCTTGGATTTGAAGCTAACTCGTTTGTTTCGCCTGCATTTGAAGCTATATCACTTATATTCGCAAGTATTTGAAGCTAAACCATTCGTTTCGCATGGATTTGAAACTAAGCCTTCCACTTCGCATGAATTTTTAGCTAAATCGTGTGTTTCGCTTGGATTTGAAGCTAACTCGTTTGTTTCGCAATGCAGTTAAAGCTAAATCATGTATATCACAATTGTTTGAAGCTAAACCTATTGTTTCGCATGGTTTCGAAGATAAGCCTTCTACTTCGCATTGATTTGAAGCTAAATCATTTGATTCGCTTGAATTTGAAGCTAACTCGTTTGTTTCGCATACAGTTGAAGCTAAATAATGTGTATTACAAGCATTTGTAACTAAATCAATTGTTTTGCTTGGATTTGAAGCTAACTCGTTTGTTTCGCCTGCATTTGAAGCTATATCACTTATATTCGCAAGTATTTGAAGCAAAACCATTCGTTTCGCATGGATTTGAAACTAAGCCTTCCACTTCGCATGAATTTTTACCTAAATCGTGTGTTTCGCTTGTTTTTGAAGCTAACTCAATTGTTTCGTAGTGCGGTTAAAGGTAAATCTTGTATATCACAAGTATTTCAAGCTAAACCATTTGTTCCGCATGGATTTATAGCTAAACCTTCTACTTCGCATTGATTAGAAACTAAATCATGTATTTCGCATGGATTTGAATCTAACTCGATTGTTTCGCGTGCTTTTATAGCTATGTCACATATATCGCAATTATCAGAATATAAATCATTTGTTTCTCATGTATTTTAAGCTGAGTCTACTACTTCGCATTCATTTGAAGCTAAACCATGTGTTTCGCATGGATTTGAACCTTACTCGTTTTTTGGCATGCAGTTGATGCTAAATCATGTATATCACAAGTATTTGAAGGTGAACAACTTGTTTCATATGGATTTGAAGATAACCCTTTTACTTAGCTTTGATTTGAAGCTAAACCATTTGTTTCGCATGGATTTGAAGCTAAACCTTCTACTTGGCGTTGATTTGAAACTAAATCTTGTATTTCGCATAGATTTGAATCTAACTCGTTTGTTTTGCATGCAGTTGAAGCTAAATCATGTGTATCAGAAGTATTTGAAGCTAAACGATTTGTTTCGCATGGATTTGAAGATAATCCGTTTACTTCGAATAGATTTGAATCTATATCATGTGATTCGAATGGATTTGATGCTAACTCGTTTGTTTCGCTTGCATTGGAAGCTATATCACTTATATTCGCAAGTATTTGAAGCTAAACCATACGTTTCGCATGGATTTGAAGCTAAGCCTTCTACTTCGCATGAATTTGAATCTAAATCATGTGTTTCGTTTGGATTTGAAGCTAACACGTTTGTTTCGCATGCAGTTGAAGCTAAGTCATGTATGTCACAAGTATTTTTAACTAAACTATTTGTTTCGCATGGATTTGAAGCTAAGCCTTCTACTTCGCATGAGTTTGAATCTAAATCATGTGTTTTGCTTGGATTTGAAGCTAACTCGTTTGTTTCGCATTCAGTTGAAGCTAAATCATGTATATCACAACTATTTTGAAGCTAATCCATCTGATTCGCATTGATTTGAAGCTGAGTCATCTACTTTGCATGAATTTGAAGCTAAAACATGTGTTTCGCTTGAATTTGAAGCTAACTCGTTTGTTTCGCATACAGTTGAAGCTAAATAATGTGTATTACAAGCATTTGAAGCTAAATCATTTGTTTTGCATGGATTTGAAGCTAACTCGTTTGTTTCACCTGCATTTGAAGCTATATCACTTATATTCGCAAGTATTTGAAGCTAAACCATTCGTTTCGAATGGATTTGAAACTAAGCCTTCCACTTCGCATGAATTTTTAGCTAAATCGCGTGTTTCGCTTGGATTTGAAGCTAACTCGTTTGTTTCGCAATGCAGTTAAAGCTAAATCATGTATATCACAATAGTTTGGAGCTAAACCTTTTGTTTCGCAAGAATTTGAAGGTAAGCCTTCCACTTCGCATTGATGTGATGCTAAATCATGTGTTTCGCATGGATTTAAAGATAACTTGTTTTTTTCGCATGCAGTTGAAGCTATATCACTTATATTCGCAAGTATTTGAAGCCAAATCATTCTGTTCGCATGGATTTGAAGCTAATCCTTCTACATCGCATTGATTTGAAGCTGAATCATGTGATTCGCTCGGATTTGAAGCCAGCTCGTTTGTTTCACCTGCATTTGAAGCTGTATCACTTATATTGGCACGTATTTGAATTTCAATCATTCGTTTCGCATGGATTTGAAGCTAAACCTTCTACTTCTCATTGATTTGAGGCTAAATCATGCGTTTCGCATGGATTTGAAGCTAAGCCTTCTACTTCGCATTGATTTGAAGCTAAGTCGTTTGTTTCGCAAGCAGTTGAAGCTAAATCATGTTTATCACAAGTATTTGAAGCTAAATCATTTGTGTCGCATGGATATGATGCTAAGCCTTCTACTTCGCATTGATTTGAAGCTAAATCATTCGTTTCGCATGGATTTGAAGCTAACTCGTTTGTTTCGCATGTATTTGAAGCTAACTCGTTTGTTTCGCCTGCATGTGAAGCTAAATCATGTATATCACAAGTATTTGAAGCTAAACCATTTGTTTCGCATGGATTCGAAAATCAGCCTTCTATTTCGCAATGATTTGAAGCTAAATCATGTGTTTCTCATGGATTTGAAGCTAACTCGTTTCTATCGCATGGAATTAAAGCTAACTCGTTTGTTTCGTATGCTGTTGAAGCTAAATCTAGTATATCACAAGTATATGAAGCTAAATCATTCTTTTCGCATGGAGTTGGAGCTAAGCCTTCCACATCGCATTGATTTGAAGCTAAATCATGTGTTTCACTTGGATTTGAAGCTAACTTGTTTGTTTCGCATGCAGTTGAAGCTAAATCATGTATATCACAAGTATTTGAAGATAATCTATTTCTTTCGCAAGGATTCGAAAATCAGCCTTCTATTTCGCATTGATTTGAAGCTAAATCATGAGTTTCGCATGGATGTGAAGCTAACTCGTTTGTTTCGCATGGATTTGAAGCTAACTCGTTTGTTTCGCATGCATTTGAAGCTAAATCATTGTATATCACAAGTATTTGAAGCTAAACCATTTGATTCGCATGGATTTGAAGATAATCTTTCTACTTCGCACTGATTTGAAGCAAAATCAAGTATTTCGCTTGGACTTGAAGCTAACTCGTTTGTGTCGCATGCAGTTGAAGCTAAATCATGTATACCACAAGTATTTGAAGATAATCCATTTGTTTTGCATTGATTCGAAAATCAGCCTTCTATTTCGCATTAATTTGAAGCCAAATCATGTGTTTCTCATGGATTTAAAGCTAACACGTTTGTTTCGCATGCAGTTGAAGCTCAATCATGTATATCATAAGTATTTGAATCTAAACCATTTGTTTCGCATTGGTTTTGAAGCTAAGCCTACTACTTCGCATTGATTGGAAGCTAAATCATGTGTTACGATTGGATATGAAGCTCACTCGTTTGTTTTTCCAGCATTTGAAGCTATATTACTTATATCGCAAGTATTTGAAGGTGAACCTTTTGTTTCGCATGAATATTAAGCTAAACCATGTGCTTCGAATGAATTTGAAGCTAAATCATGTTTTTCGCATGTATTTGAAGCTAACTCGTTTGTGTCGCATGCTGTTGAAGCTTAATCATGTATATCACAAGTATTTGATGCTAAACCATTTGATTCGCATGGATTTGGAGCTAAGCCTTCTACTTCGCATCGATTTGGAGCTAAATCAAGTGCTTCGCTTGGATTTGAAGCTAACTCGTTTGTTTCGCATGCAGTTGAAGCTAAATCATGTATATCACAAGTATTTGAATCTAAACCATTTGATTCCCATTGATTTGGAGCTAAGCTTTCTCCTTCGCATTGATTTGGAGCAAAATCATGTGTTTCGCATGGATTTATATCTAACACGTTTGTTTCGCAAGCAGTTGAAGCTAAATCATGTATATCACAAGTATTTGAAGCTAAACCATTTGTTTCTCATGGATTTGGAACTAAGTCTTCTACTTCGCATTGATTTCGAGCTAACTCATGTGTTTCTCATGGATTTAAAGCTAACACCTTTGTTTCGCATGCAGTGGAAGCTAAATCATATATATCACAAGTATTTGAAGACAAACCATTTGTTTTGCATTGATTCGAAAATCAGCCTTCTATTTCGCATTGATTTGAAGCCAAATCATGTGTTTCTCATGGATTTAAAGCTAACACGTTTGTTTCGCATGCAGTTGAAGCTAAATCATGTATATCACAAGTATTTGAAGCTAAACCATTTGATTCGCATTGGTTTTGAAGCTAAGCCTTCTACTTCGCATTGATTGGAAGCTAAATCATGTGTTACGATTCGATATGAAGCTAACACGTTTGTTTCGCATGCAGTTGAAGCTAAATCATGTATATCACAAGTATTTGAAGATAATCCATTTGTTTTGCATGGATTCGAAAATCAGCCTTCTATTTCGCATTGATTTGAAGCTCAATCATGAGTTCCGCATGGATTTGTAGCTAACTCGTTTGTTTCGCATGGATTTGAAGCTACCTCGTTTGTTTCGCATGGATTTGAAGTTAACTCGTTAGTTTCGCATGCAGTTGAAGCTAAATCATGTATATCACAAGTATTTGAAGCTAAACCATTTGTTTCTCATGGATTTGGAGCTAAGTCTTCTACTTCGCATTGATTTCGAGCTAAATCATGTGTTTCGCATGGATTTAAAGCTAACACCTTTGTTTCGCATGCAGTTGAAGCTAAATCATATATATTACAAGTATTTGAAGATAAACCATTTGTTTCGTATGGATTCGAAAATCAGCCTTCTATTTCGCATTGATTTGAAGCTAAATCATGTGTTTCTCATGGATTTGAAGCTAACTCGTTTCTTTCGCATGGATTTAAAGCTAACTCGTTTGTTTCGCATGCAGTTGAAGCTAAATCATGTATATCACAAGTATTTGAAGATAATCCATTTGATTTGCATGGATTCGAAAATCAGCCTCCTATTTCGCATTGATATGAATCTAAATCATGAGTTTCGCATGGATTTGAAGCTAACTCGTTTGTTTCGCATGGATTTGAAGATAAATCATGTATATCACCAGTATTTGAAACTCAACCGTTTGATTCGCATGTATTTGAAGCTAAGCCGTCTATTTCGCATTGATTTGAAGCTAAATCATGTGTTTCGCATGGATTTGAAGCTAACTCGTTTGCTTCGCCTGCATTTGAAGCTGAATCATGTATATCACAAGTATTTCAAGCTAAACCATTCGTTTCGCATGGATTTATAGCTAAACCTTCTACTTCGCATTGATTAGAAACTAAATCATGTATTTCGCATGGATTTGAATCTAACTCGATTGTTTCGCGTGCTTTTATAGCTATGTCACATATATCGTAATTATCAGAATATAAATCATTTGTTTCTCATGTATTTTAAGCTGAGTCTACTACTTCGCATTCATTTGAAGCTAAACCATGTGTTGCGCATGGATTTGAACCTTACTCGTTTTTTGGCATGCAGTTGATGCTAAATCATGTATATCACAAGTATTTGAAGGTGAACAACTTGTTTCATATGGATTTGAAGATAACCCTTTTACTTAGCTTTGATTTGAAGCTAAACCATTTGTTTCGCATGGATTTGAAGCTAAACCTTCTACTTGGCGTTGATTTGAAACTAAATCTTGTATTTCGCATAGATTTGAATCTAACTCGTTTGTTTTGCATGCAGTTGAAGCTAAATCATGTGTATCAGAAGTATTTGAAGCTAAACGATTTGTTTCGCATGGATTTGAAGATAATCCGTTTACTTCGAATAGATTTGAATCTATATCATGTGATTCGAATGGATTTGATGCTAACTCGTTTGTTTCGCTTGCATTGGAAGCTATATCACTTATATTCGCAAGTATTTGAAGCCAAATCATTCTGTTCGCATGGATTTGAAGCTAATCCTTCTACATCGCATTGATTTGATGCTGAATCATGTGATTCGCTCGGATTTGAAGCCAGCTCGTTTGTTTCATCTGCATTTGAAGCTGTATCACTTATATTGGCACGTATTTGAATTTCAATCATTCGTTTCGCATGGATTTGAAGCTAAACCTTCTACTTCTCATTGATTTGAAGCTGAATCATTTGTGTCGCATGGGTTTGAGGCTAAATCATGCGTTTCGCATGGATTTGAAGCTAAGCCTTCTACTTCGCATTGATTTGAAGCTAAGTCGTTTGTTTCGCAAGCAGTTGAAGCTAAATCATGTTTATCACAAGTATTTGAAGCTAAATCATTTGTGTCGCATGGATATGATGCTAAGCCTTCTACTTCGCATTGATTTGAAGCTAAATCATTCGTTTCGCATGGATTTGAAGCTAACTCGTTTGTTTCGCATGTATTTGAAGCTAACTCGTTTGTTTCGCCTGCATGTGAAGCTAAATCATGTATATCACAAGTATTTGAAGCTAAACCATTTGTTTCGCATGGATTCGAAAATCAGCCTTCTATTTCGCAATGATTTGAAGCTAAATCATGTGTTTCTCATGGATTTGAAGCTAACTCGTTTCTATCGCATGGAATTAAAGCTAACTCGTTTGTTTCGTATGCTGTCGAAGCTAAATCTAGTATATCACAAGTATATGAAGCTAAATCATTCTTTTCGCATGGAGTTGGAGCTAAGCCTTCCACATCGCATTGATTTGAAGCTAAATCATGTGTTTCACTTGGATTTGAAGCTAACTTGTTCGTTTCGCATGCAGTTGAAGCTAAATCATGTATATCACAAGTATTTGAAGATAATCTATTTCTTTCGCAAGGATTCGAAAATCAGCCTTCTATTTCGCATTGATTTGAAGCTAAATCATGAGTTTCGCATGGATGTGAAGCTAACTCGTTTGTTTCGCATGGATTTGAAGCTAACTCGTTTGTTTCGCATGCATTTGAAGCTAAATCATTGTATATCACAAGTATTTGAAGCTAAACCATTTGATTCGCATGGATTTGAAGATAATCTTTCTACTTCGCACTGATTTGAAGCAAAATCAAGTATTTCGCTTGGACTTGAAGCTAACTCGTTTGTGTCGCATGCAGTTGAAGCTAAATCATGTATACCACAAGTATTTGAAGATAATCCATTTGTTTTGCATTGATTCGAAAATCAGCCTTCTATTTCGCATTAATTTGAAGCCAAATCATGTGTTTCTCATGGATTTAAAGCTAACACGTTTGTTTCGCATGCAGTTGAAGCTCAATCATGTATATCACAAGTATTTGAAGCTAAACCATTTGTTTCGCATTGGTTTTGAAACTAAGCCTACTACTTCGCATTGATTGGAAGCTAAATCATGTGTTACGATTGGATATGAAGCTCACTCGTTTGTTTTTCCAGCATTTGAAGCTATATTACTTATATCGCAAGTATTTGAAGGTGAACCTTTTGTTTCGCATGAATATTAAGCTAAACCATGTGCTTCGAATGAATTTGAAGCTAAATCATGTTTTTCGCATGTATTTGAAGCTAACTCGTTTGTGTCGCATGCTGTTGAAGCTTAATCATGTATATCACAAGTATTTGATGCTAAACCATTTGATTCGCATGGATTTGGAGCTAAGCCTTCTACTTCGCATCGATTTGGAGCTAAATCAAGTGCTTCGCTTGGATTTGAAGCTAACTCGTTTGTTTCGCATGCAGTTGAAGCTAAATCATGTATATCACAAGTATTTGAATCTAAACCATTTGATTCCCATTGATTTGGAGCTAAGCCTTCTCCTTCGCATTGATTTGGAGCAAAATCATGTGTTTCGCATGGATTTATATCTAACACGTTTGTTTCGCAAGCAGTTGAAGCTAAATCATGTATATCACAAGTATTTGAAGCTAAACCATTTGTTTCTCATGGATTTGGAACTAAGTCTTCTACTTCGCATTGAATTCGAGCTAACTCATGTGTTTCTCATGGATTTAAAGCTAACACCTTTGTTTCGCATGCAGTGGAAGCTAAATCATATATATCACAAGTATTTGAAGACAAACCATTTGTTTCGTATGGATTCGAAAATCAGCCTTCTATTTCGCATTGATTTGAAGCTAAATCATGTGTTTCTCATGGATTTGAAGCTAACTCGTTTCTTTCGCATGGATTTAAAGCTAACTCGTTTGTTTCGCATGCAGATGAAGCTAAATCATGTATATCACAAGTATTTGAAGATAATCCATTTGATTTGCATGGATTCGAAAATCAGCCTCCTATTTCGCATTGATATGAATCTAAATCATGAGTTTCGCATGGATTTGAAGCTAACTCGTTTGTTTCGCATGGATTTGAAGCAAACTCGTTTGTTTCGCATGGATTTGAAGCTAACTCGTTTGTTTCGCATGCAGTTGAAGCTAAATCATGTATATCACAAGTATTTGAATCTAAACCATTTGATTCCCATTGATTTGGAGCTAAGCCTTCTCCTTCGCATTGATTTGGAGCAAAATCATGTGTTTCGCATGGATTTATATCTAACACGTTTGTTTCGCAAGCAGTTGAAGCTAAATCATGTATATCACAAGTATTTGAAGCTAAACCATTTGTTTCTCATGGATTTGGAACTAAGTCTTCTACTTCGCATTGATTTCGAGCTAACTCATGTGTTTCTCATGGATTTAAAGCTAACACCTTTGTTTCGCATGCAGTGGAAGCTAAATCATATATATCACAAGTATTTGAAGACAAACCATTTGTTTCGTATGGATTCGAAAATCAGCCTTCTATTTCGCATTGATTTGAAGCTAAATCATGTGTTTCGCATGGATTTGAAGCTAACTCGTTTGTTTCGCATGGATTTGAAGCAAACTCGTTTGTTTCGCATGGATTTGAAGCTAACTCGTTTGTTTCGCATGCAGTTGAAGCTAAATCATGTATATCACAAGTATTTGAAGCTAAACCATTTGATTCCCATTGATTTGGAGCTAAGCCTTCTCCTTCGCATTGATTTGGAGCAAAATCATGTGTTTCGCATGGATTTATAGCTAACACTTTTGTTTCGCATGCAGATGAAGCTAAATCATGTATATCACAAGTATTTGAAGCTAAACCATTTGTTTCGCATGGTTTCGAAAATCAGCGTTCTATTTCGCATTGATTTGAAGCTAAATCGTGAGTTTCGCATGGATTTGAAGCTATCTCGTTTGTTTCGCATGGATTTGAAGCTAACTCATTAGTTTCGCATGCAGTTGAATCAAAATCATATATATAACAAGTACTTGAAGCTAAACCATTTGTTTTGCATGGATTCGAAGATAAGCCTTGCACTTCGCATTGATTTGATGCTGAGTCATGTGTTTCGCATGGATTTGAAGCTAACTCGTTTGTTTCGCATGGATTTGAAGCAAACTCGTTTGTTTCGCATGGATTTGAAGCTAACTCGTTTGTTTCGCATGCAGTTGAAGCTAAATCATGTATATCACAAGTATTTGAAGCTAAACCATTTGATTCCCATTGATTTGGAGCTAAGCCTTCTCCTTCGCATTGATTTGGAGCAAAATCATGTGTTTCGCATGGATTTATAGCTAACACTTTTGTTTCGCATGCAGATGAAGCTAAATCATGTATATCACAAGTATTTGAAGCTAAACCATTTGTTTCGCATGGTTTCGAAAATCAGCGTTCTAATTCGCATTGATTTGAAGCTAAATCATGTGTTTCTCATGGATTTGATGCTAACTCGTTTCTATCAGATGGATTTAAAGCTAACTCGTTTGTTTCGCCTGCTGTTGAAGCTAAATCTAGTATATCACAAGTATTTGAAACTAAATCATTCGTTTCGCATGGAGTTGGAGCTAAGCCTTCCACTTCGCATTGATTTGAAGCAAAATCAAGTATTTCGCTTGGACTTGAAGCTAACTCGTTTGTGTCGCATGCAGTTGAAGCTAAATCATGTATACCACAAGTATTTGAAGATAATCCATTTGTTTTGCATTGATTCGAAAATCAGCCTTCTATTTCGCATTAATTTGAAGCCAAATCATGTGTTTCTCATGGATTTAAAGCTAACACGTTTGTTTCGCATGCAGTTGAAGCTCAATCATGTATATCACAAGTATTTGAAGCTAAACCATTTGTTTCGCATTGGTTTTGAAGCTAAGCCTACTACTTCGCATTGATTGGAAGCTAAATCATGTGTTACGATTGGATATGAAGCTCACTCGTTTGTTTTTCCAGCATTTGAAGCTATATTACTTATATCGCAAGTATTTGAAGGTGAACCTTTTGTTTCGCATGAATATTAAGCTAAACCATGTGCTTCGAATGAATTTGAAGCTAAATCATGTTTTTCGCATGTATTTGAAGCTAACTCGTTTGTGTCGCATGCTGTTGAAGCTTAATCATGTATATCACAAGTATTTGATGCTAAACCATTTGATTCGCATGGATTTGGAGCTAAGCCTTCTACTTCGCATCGATTTGGAGCTAAATCAAGTGCTTCGCTTGGATTTGAAGCTAACTCGTTTGTTTCGCATGCAGTTGAAGCTAAATCATGTATATCACAAGTATTTGAATCTAAACCATTTGATTCCCATTGATTTGGAGCTAAGCCTTCTCCTTCGCATTGATTTGGAGCAAAATCATGTGTTTCGCATGGATTTATATCTAACACGTTTGTTTCGCAAGCAGTTGAAGCTAAATCATGTATATCACAAGTATTTGAAGCTAAACCATTTGTTTCTCATGGATTTGGAACTAAGTCTTCTACTTCGCATTGATTTCGAGCTAACTCATGTGTTTCTCATGGATTTAAAGCTAACACCTTTGTTTCGCATGCAGTGGAAGCTAAATCATATATATCACAAGTATTTGAAGACAAACCATTTGTTTCGTATGGATTCGAAAATCAGCCTTCTATTTCGCATTGATTTGAAGCTAAATCATGTGTTTCTCATGGATTTGAAGCTAACTCGTTTCTTTCGCATGGATTTAAAGCTAACTCGTTTGTTTCGCATGCAGATGAAGCTAAATCATGTATATCACAAGTATTTGAAGATAATCCATTTGATTTGCATGGATTCGAAAATCAGCCTCCTATTTCGCATTGATATGAATCTAAATCATGAGTTTCGCATGGATTTGAAGCTAACTCGTTTGTTTCGCATGGATTTGAAGCAAACTCGTTTGTTTCGCATGGATTTGAAGCTAACTCGTTTGTTTCGCATGCAGTTGAAGCTAAATCATGTATATCACAAGTATTTGAATCTAAACCATTTGATTCCCATTGATTTGGAGCTAAGCCTTCTCCTTCGCATTGATTTGGAGCAAAATCATGTGTTTCGCATGGATTTATATCTAACACGTTTGTTTCGCAAGCAGTTGAAGCTAAATCATGTATATCACAAGTATTTGAAGCTAAACCATTTGTTTCTCATGGATTTGGAACTAAGTCTTCTACTTCGCATTGATTTCGAGCTAACTCATGTGTTTCTCATGGATTTAAAGCTAACACCTTTGTTTCGCATGCAGTGGAAGCTAAATCATATATATCACAAGTATTTGAAGACAAACCATTTGTTTCGTATGGATTCGAAAATCAGCCTTCTATTTCGCATTGATTTGAAGCTAAATCATGTGTTTCTCATGGATTTGAAGCTAACTCGTTTCTTTCGCATGGATTTAAAGCTAACTCGTTTGTTTCGCATGCAGTTGAAGCTAAATCATGTATATCACAAGTATTTGAAGATAATCCATTTGATTTGCATGGATTCGAAAATCAGCCTCCTATTTCGCATTGATATGAATCTAAATCATGAGTTTCGCATGGATTTGAAGCTAACTCGTTTGTTTCGCATGGATTTGAAGCTAACTCATTAGTTTCGCATGCAGTTGAATCAAAATCATATATATAACAAGTACTTGAAGCTAAACCATTTGTTTTGCATGGATTCGAAGATAAGCCTTGCACTTCGCATTGATTTGATGCTGAGTCATGTGTTTCGCATGGATTTGAAGCTAACTCGTTTGTTTCGCATGGATTTGAAGCAAACTCGTTTGTTTCGCATGGATTTGAAGCTAACTCGTTTGTTTCGCATGCAGTTGAAGCTAAATCATGTATATCACAAGTATTTGAAGCTAAACCATTTGATTCCCATTGATTTGGAGCTAAGCCTTCTCCTTCGCATTGATTTGGAGCAAAATCATGTGTTTCGCATGGATTTATAGCTAACACTTTTGTTTCGCATGCAGATGAAGCTAAATCATGTATATCACAAGTATTTGAAGCTAAACCATTTGTTTCGCATGGTTTCGAAAATCAGCGTTCTATTTCGCATTGATTTGAAGCTAAATCATGTGTTTCTCATGGATTTGATGCTAACTCGTTTCTATCAGATGGATTTAAAGCTAACTCGTTTGTTTCGCCTGCTGTTGAAGCTAAATCTAGTATATCACAAGTATTTGAAACTAAATCATTCGTTTCGCATGGAGTTGGAGCTAAGCCTTCCACTTCGCATTGATTTGAAGCCAAATCATGTGTTTCGCTTGGATTTGAAGCTAACTTGTTTGTTTCGCATGCAGTTGAAGCTAAATCATGTATATCACAAGTATTTGAAGATAATCCATTTGATTTGCATGGATTCGAAAATCAGCCTTCTATTTCGCATTGATTTGAAGCTAAATCATGTGTTTCTCATGGATTTGATGCTAACTCGTTCCTATCGCATGGATTTAAAGCTAACTCGTTTGTTTCGCATGCTGTTGAATCTAAATCATGTATATAACAAGTATTTGAAGCTAAACCATTTGTTTTGCATGGATTCGAAGATAAGCCTTGCACTTCGCATTGATTTGAAGCGACATCAAGTGTTTCGTTTGGATTTGAAGAAAACTCGTTTGTTTCGCATGCAGTTGAAGCTATATCACTTATGCTCGCAAGTATTTGAAGCTAAATCATTCGTTTCGCATGGAGTTGGAGCTAAGCCTTCCACTTCGCATTGATTTGAAGCCAAATCATGTGTTTCGCTTGGATTTGTAGCTAACTTGTTTGTTTCGCATGCAGTTGAAGCTAAATCATGCATATCACAAGTATTTGAAGCTAAACCATTTGTTTCGCATGAATTTGAAGCTAAGCCTCCTACTTCACATTGATTTGAAGCTAAGTCTTCTACTTCGCATTGATTTGGAGGTAAATCATGTGTTACGCTTGGATTTGAAGCTAACTCGTTTGATTCGTTTGCAGTTGAAGCTAAATCATGTTTATCACAAGTATCTGAATATAAACCATCTGTGTCGCATGAATATTGAGCTAAACCATGTATTTCACATGAATTTGAAGCTAAATGATGTGTATCGCATGGATATGAAGCTAACTCTTTTGTTTCGCCTGCATTTGAAGATAAATCATGTATATCATAAGTATTTCAAGCTCAACCGTTTGATTCGCATGTATTTGAAGCTATCCCTTCTACTTCGCATTGATTTGAAGATAAATCATGTGTATCGCTTGGATTTGAAGCTAACTCATTTGTTTCGCATGCAGTTGAAGCTAAGTCATGTATATCACAAGTATTTGAAGCTAAACAATTTATTTCGCATGGATTTGAAGGTAAGCCTTCTACTTCGCATTGATTTGAAGCTAAATCGTGTGTTTCGCATGGATTTGAAGCTAATTCATGTATATCACAAGTATTTGAAGCTGAACCATATGTTTTGCGTGAATATTAAGCTAAAACATGTGTTTCCAACGTATTTGAAGCTGAATTATGTGTTTCGCTTGCATTTGAAGCTAATTCGTTTGTTTCGCATGCAGTTGAAGCTAAATCATGTAAATCACAAGTATCTGAAGCTAAACCGTTCGCTTCGCATGGATTTGAAACAAAGCCTTCAACTTCGCCTTCATTTGAAGATAAATCATGTGTTTCGCTTGGATTTGAAGCTAACACGTTTGTTTCGCATGCAGTTGAAGCTCAAACATGTACATCACAAGTATCTGGATCTAATCTATCTGTTTCGCAAGAATATGAAGCTATGAAGCTAATCCATGTGATTCGCATGAATTTGAAGCTAAATCATGTGTTTCGCATGGATTTGAAGGTAACTCGTTTGTTTCGCATGCAGTTGAAGCTAAATCATGTATATCACAAGTATTTGAAGCTAAACCATTTGTTTGGATTGATTTGAAGCTAAGCCTTCTACTTCGCATTGATTTGATGCTAAATCATATGTTTCGCATGGATTTGAAACTAACTCGTTTGTTTCGTCTTCATTTGAAGCTGTTTCATTTATATCGCAAGTATTTGAAGCTAAACCATTTGTTTCACATTGATTTGATGATTAGCATGCTACGTCGCATTGATTTGAAGCTAAGCCTTCTATTTCGCATTGATTTGAAGGTAAATCATGTGTTTCGCTTGGATTTGAAGCTAACTCGTTTGTTTCGCATGCAGTTGAAGCTAAATCATGTTTATCACAAGTATCTGAATATAAACCATCTGTTTCGCATGAATATTAAGCTAAACCATGTGTTTCGCATGAATTTGAAGCTAAATCGTGTGTTTCGCATGGATTTGAAGCTAATTCATGTATATCACATGTATTTGAAGCTGAACCATATGTTTTGCGTGAATATTAAGCTAAACCATGTGTTTCGAACGTATTTGAAGCTGAATTATGTGTTTCTCTTGCATTTGAAGCTAACACGTTTGTTTTGCATGCAGTTGAAGCTAAAACATTTACATCACAAGTATCTGGATCTAATCCATCTGTTTCGCAAGAATATGAAGCTATGAAGCTAATCCATGTGATTCGCATGAATCTGAAGCTAAATCATGTGTGTCGCATGGATTTGAAGCTGTATCACTTATATTGCAATTATCTGAAGATAAATCATTTGTTTCTCATGTGTTTAAAGCTAAGCCTTCTACTTCGCATTGATTTGAAGCTAAATCATGTGTAGCGCATGGATTTGAAGCTAACTCGTTTGTTTCGCCTGCATTTGAAGCTAAATCATGTATATCACAAGTATTTGAATCTAAACCATTTGTTTCGCATTGATTTGAAGATAAGCTTTCTACTTCGCATTGATTTGAAGCTAACTCGATTGTTTCGCCTGCATTTGCAGCTTTATCACATATATCGCAATTATCTGATGATAAATCATATGTTTCTCATGTATTTGAACATAAGCCTTGTACTTCGCATTGATTTGAAGCTAAATCATGTGTTTCGCATGGATTTGAAGCTAACTCGTTTGTTTCGCCTGCCGTTAAAGCTAAATCATGTATATCAGAAGTATTTGTAGCTAAACCATGTGTTTCGCATGAATTTGAAGCTAAATGATGTCTCTCGCATTGATTTGAAGCTAACTCTCTTGTTTCGCCTGCATTTGGAGACAAATCATGTATATCACAAGTATTTGAAGCTAAACCGTTTGATTCGCATGGATTTGAAGCTAAGCCTTCTACTTCGCATTGATTTGCACGTAAATGATGTGTTTCGCTTGGTTTTGAAACTAACACGTTTGTTTCGCATGCAGTTGAAGCTAAATCATTTATATCACAAGTATTTGAAGCTAAATCATTTATTTCGCATGGATTTGAAGATAAGCCTTCTACTTCGCATTGATTTGAAGCTAACTCGATTGTTTCACCTGCATTTGAAGCTACATCACTTATATCGCAATTATCTGAAGATAAATCATTTGCTTCTCATGTATTTGAAGCTAAGCCGTCTATTTCGCATTGATTTGAAGCTAAATCATATGTTTCGCATGGATTTGAGGCTAACTCGTTTGTTTCGCATGCAGTTGAAGCTAAATCATGAATATCACAAGTATTTGAAGCTAAACCATTTGTTTCACATTGATTTGATGATTAGCATTCTACGTCGCATTGATTTGAAGCTAAGCCTTCTATTTCGCATTGATTTGAAGGTAAATCATGTGTTTCGCTTGGATTTGAAGCTAACTCGTTTGTTTCGCATGCAGTTGAAGCTAAATCATGTATATCACAAGTATTTGAAGCTAAACCATTTGTTTCGCATGGATTTGAAGATAAGCCTTCTACTTCGCATTGATTTGAAGGTAACTCGATTGTTTCGCCAGCATTTGAAGCTATATCACTTATATCGCAATTATCTGAAGATAAATCATTTGTTTCTCATGTATTTGAAGCTAAGTCTTCCACTTCGCTTTGATTTGAACCTAAATAATTTGTTTCGCTTGGATTTGAAGGTTAAGCGTTTGTTTCGCATGCAGCTGAAGCTGAATCATGTATATCACAAGTATTTGAAGCTAAACCATTTGTTTCGCATGGATTTGAAGATAAGCCTTCTACTTCGCATTGATTTGAAGCTAACTCGATTGTTTCACCTGCATTTGAAGCTACATCACTTACATCGCAATTATCTGAAGATAAATCATTTGTTTCGCATTGATTTGAAGATGAGCCTTCTACTTTGCATTGATTTGAAGCTAACTCGATTGTTTCGCCTGCATTTGCAGCTATATCACTTATATCGCAATTATCTGAAGATGAATCATTTGTTTCTCATGTATTTGAACATAAGCCTTGTACTTCGCATTGATTTGAACCTAAATAATTTGTTTCGCTTGGATTTGAAGGTTAAACGTTTGTTTCGCATGCAGCTGAAGCTGAATCATGTATATCACAAGTATTTGAAGCTAAACCATTTGTTTCGCATGAATTTGAAGCTAAGCCTTCTACTTCGCTCTGATTTGAAGCTAAATCATGTGTTTCGCTTGGTTTTGAAGCTAACTCGTTTGTTTCGCATGCAGTTGAAGCTGAATCATGTATAGCACAAGTATTTGAACGTAAACCGTTTGCTTCACATGGATTTGAAGATATGCCTTCTACTTCGCATTGATTTGAAGCTAAATCATGTGTTTCGCTTGGATTTGAAGCTATCACGTTTGTTTCGCATGCAGTTGAAGCTAAATCATGTATATCACAAGTATTTGAAGCTAAACCATTTGTTTCGCATGGATTCGAAAATCAGCCTTCTATTTCGCATTAATTTGAATCTAAATCATGAGTTTCGCATGGATTCGAAAATCAGCCTTCCATTTCGCATTGATTTGAACCTAAATCATGAGTTTCGCTTGGATTTGAAGCTAACTCGTTTGTTTCGCATGGGTTTGAAGCTAACTCGATTGTTTCGCATGCAGTTGAAGCTCAATCATGTATATCACAAGTATTTGAAGCTAAACCATTTGTTTCGCATTGGTTTTGAAGCTAAGCCTTCTACTTCGCATTGTTTTGAAGCTAAATCAAGTGTTTCGTTTGGATTTGAAGCAAACTCGTTTGTTTCGCATGCAGTTGAAGCTATATCACTTATGTTCGCAAGTATTTGAAGCTAAATCAGTCGTTTCGCATGGATTTGATGCTAAGCCTTCTACTTCGCATTGATTCGGAGCTAAATCATATGTTTCTCATGGATTTAAAGCTAACGCGTTTGTTTCGCATGGATTCGAAAATCAGCCTTCTATTTCGCAATTATTTGAAGCTAAACCATTTGATTCGCATGGATTTGAAGCTAAGCCTTCTACTTCGCATTGATTTGAATCTAATTCAAGTGTTTTCTTTGGATTTGAAGCAAATTCGTTTGTTTCGCATGCAGTTGAAGCTATATCACTTATGGTCGCATGTATTTGAAGCTAAATCATTCGTTTCGCATAGAGTTCAAGCTAAGCCTTCTACTTCGCATTGATTAGGAGCTAAGTCATGTGTTTCGCATGGATTTAAAGCTATCACGTTTCTTTCGCATGCAGTTGAAGCTAAATCATGTATATCACTAGTATTTGAAGCTAAACCATTTGTTTCGCATGGATTCGAAAATCATCCTTCTATATCGCATTGATTTGAAGCTAAATCAAGTGTTTCCTTTGGATTTGAAGCAAACTCGTTTGTTTCGCATGCAGTTGAAGCTATATCACTTATGGCGGCAAGTATTTGAAGCTAAATCATTCGTTTCGCATGGAGTTCAAGCTTAGCCTCCTACTTCGTGTTGATTTGAAGTTAAATCATGTATTCGCTTGGATTTGAAGCCAACTCGTTTGTTTCGCCAGCTGTTGAAGCTAAATAATGTATATCACAATTATTTGAAGCTGAACCATTTGTTTCGCAAGGATTTGAAGCTGACCCTTCTACTACGCATTGATTTGAAGTTAAATTCTGTGTTACGTTGGGATTTGAAGCTCACTTGTTTGTTTCGCCTGCATATGAAGCTATATCACTTATATCGCTAGTATACGAAGCTAAATATTTTGTGTTGCATGGATTTGATGCTAAGTCTTCTACTTCGCATTGGTTTGAAGCAAAATCATGTCTTTCGCATGGATTTGAAGCTCACTCGTTTGTTTCGCCTGCATTTTAAGCTATATCACTTATATCGCAAGTATTTGAGGTTAAACCATTTGTTTCGCATGGATTTGAAGCTAACTCGTTTTTTTCGCCTGTATTTAATGATAAATCATGTATATCACAAGTATTTGAATCTAAACCATTCGCTTCGCACGTATTTAAAGCAAAGCCTTCAACTTCGCATTGATTTGAAGATAAATCATGTGTTCCGCTTGGATTTGAAGTTAACTCATTTGTTTCACATGCAGTTGAAGCAAAATCATGTATATCACAATTATTTGAATCTAAACCATTTGATTCACATGGATTTGAAGCTAAGACTTCTACTTCGCATTGATTTGAAGCTTAATCAATTGCTTCGTTTGGATTCGAAAAATATTCGTTTGTTTCGCATGCTGTTGAAACTAAATCTAGTAAATCACAAGTATTTGAAGCAAAACCCTTTGCTTCGCATGGATTTGAAGCAAAGCCTCCTACTTCGTGTTGATTTGAAGCTAAATCATGTATTCGCTTGGATTTGAAGCCAACTCGTTTGTTTCGCCAGCTGTTGAAGCTAAATAATGTATATCACAATTATTTGAAGCTGAACCATTTGTTTCGCAAGGATTTGAAGCTGACCCTTCTACTACGCATTGATTTGAAGTTAAATTCTGTGTTACGTTGGGATTTGAAGCTCACTTGTTTGTTTCGCCTGCATATGAAGCTATATCACTTATATCGCTAGTATACGAAGCTAAATATTTTGTGTTGCATGGATTTGATGCTAAGTCTTCTACTTCGCATTGGTTTGAAGCAAAATCATGTCTTTCGCATGGATTTGAAGCTCACTCGTTTGTTTCGCCTGCATTTTAAGCTATGTCACTTATATCGCAAGTATTTGAGGTTAAACCATTTGTTTCGCATGGATTTGAAGCTAACTCGTTTTTTTCGCCTGTATTTAATGATAAATCATGTATATCACAAGTATTTGAATCTAAACCATTCGCTTCGCACGTATTTAAAGCAAAGCCTTCAACTTCGCATTGATTTGAAGATAAATCATGTGTTCCGCTTGGATTTGAAGTTAACTCATTTGTTTCGCATGCAGTTGAAGCTAAATCATGTATATCACAAGTATTTGAAGCTAAACAATTTATTTCGCATGGATTTGAAGATAAGCCTTCTACTTCGCATTGATTTGAAGCTAAATCGTGTGTTTCGCATGGATTTGAAGCTAATTCATGTATATCACAAGTATTTGAAGCTGAACCATATGTTTTGCGTGAATATTAAGCTAAAACGTGTGTTTCCAACGTATTTGAAGCTGAATTATGTGTTTCGCTTGCATTTGGAGCTAATTCGTTTGTTTCGCATGCAGTTGAAGCTAAATCATGTAAATCACAAGTATCTGAAGCTAATCCGTTCGCTTCGCATGGATTTGAAACAAAGCCTTCAACTTTGCCTTCATTTGAAGATAAATCATGTGTTTCGCTTGGATTTGAAGCTAACACGTTTGTTTCGCATGCAGTTGAAGCTCAAACATGTACATCACAAGTATCTGAATCTAATACATCTGTTTCGCAAGAATATGAAGCTATGAAGCTAATCCATGTGATTCGCATGAATTTGAAGCTAAATCATGTGGTTCACATGGATATGAAGCTAACTCGTTTGTTTCGCATGCAGTTGAAGCTAAATCATGTATATCACAAGTATTTGAAGCTAAACCATTTGTTTGGATTGATTTGAAGCTAAGCCTTCTACTTCGCATTGATTTGATGCTAAATCATATGTTTCGCATGGATTTGAAACTAACTCGTTTGTTTCGTCTTCATTTGAAGCTGTTTCATTTATATCGCAAGTATTTGAAGCTAAACCGTTTGATTCGCATGGATTTGAAGATAAGCCTTCTACTTCGCATTGATTTGAAGCTAAATCATGTGAATCGCATGGATTTGGAGCTAACACGTTTGTTTCGCATGCAGTTGAAGCTAAATCATGTATATCACAAGTATTTGAAGCTAAACCATTTGTTTCGCATGAATTTGATGCTATGCCTTCTACTTGGCATTGATTTGAATCTAAATCATGTGTTTCGCATGGTTTTGAAGCTAACTCGTCTGTTTCGCATGCAGTTGAAGGTGAATCATGTATATCACAAGTATTTGAATCTAAACCGTTTGATTCGCATGGATTTGAAGATAAGCCTTCTACTTCGCATTGATTTGTAGCTAAATCATGTGTTTCGCTTGGCTTTGAAGATAACTCGTTTGTTTCGCATCCAGTTGAAGCTAAATCATGTTTATCACAAGTATTTGAATATAAACCATCTGTTTCGCATGAATATTAAGCTAAACCATGTGTTTCGCATGAATTTGAAGCTAAATGATGTGTTTCGCTTGGTTTTGAAGCTAACTCTTTTGTTTCGCCTGCATTTGAAGATAAATCATGTATAGCACAAGTATTTGAAGCTAAACCATTTGTTTCGCGTGGGTTTGAAGATAAGCCTTCTACTTCGCATTGATTTGAAGCTAACTCGATTGTTTCGCCTGCACTTGAAGCTATATCACTTATATCGCAATTATCTGAAGATAAATCATTTGTTTCTCATGTATTTGAAGCTAAGCCATCCACTTCGCATTGATTTGAAGATAAATCATGTGTTTCGCTTGGATTTGAAGCTAACACGTTTGTTTCGCATGCAGTTGAATCTAAAACATGTACATCACAAGTATCTGGATCTAATCTATCTGTTTCGCAAGAATATGAAGCTATGAAGCTAATCCATGTGATTCGCATGAATTTGAAGCTAAATCATGTGTTTCGCATGGATTTGAAGCTGTATCACTTATATCGCAATTATCTGAAGATAAATCATTTGTTTCTCATGTGTTTGAAGCTAAGCCTTCTACTTCGCATTGATTCGAAGCTAAATCATGTGAATCGCATGGATTTGAAGCTAACTCGTTTGTTTCGCATGCAGTTGAAGCTAAATCATGTATATCACAAGTATTTGAAGCTAAACCATTTGTTTCGCATGAATTTGATGCTATGCCTTCTACTTGGCATTGATTTGAATCTAAATCATGTGTTTCGCATGGTTTTGAAGCTAACTCGTCTGTTTCGCATGCAGTTGTTAGGTGAATCATGTATATCACAAGTATTTGAATCTAAACCGTTTGATTCGCATGGATTTGAAGATAAGCCTTCTACTTCGCATTGATTTGTAGCTAAATCATGTGTTTCGCTTGGCTTTGAAGATAACTCGTTTGTTTCGCATGCAGTTGAAGCTAAATCATGTTTATCACAAGTATTTGAATATAAACCATCTGTTTCGCATGAATATTAAGCTAAACCATGTGTTTCGCATGAATTTGAAGCTAAATGATGTGTTTCGCTTGGTTTTGAAGCTAACTCTTTTGTTTCGCCTGCATTTGAAGATAAATCATGTATAGCACAAGTATTTGAAGCTAAACCATTTGTTTCGCGTGGGTTTGAAGATAAGCCTTCTACTTCGCATTGATTTGAAGCTAACTCGATTGTTTCGCCTGCACTTGAAGCTATATCACTTATATCGCAATTATCTGAAGATAAATCATTTGTTTCTCATGTATTTGAAGCTAAGCCATCCACTTCGCATTGATTTGAAGATAAATCATGTGTTTCGCTTGGATTTGAAGCTAACACGTTTGTTTCGCATGCAGTTGAAGCTAAAACATGTACATCACAAGTATCTGGATCTAATCTATCTGTTTCGCAAGAATATGAAGCTATGAAGCTAATCCATGTGATTCGCATGAATTTGAAGCTAAATCATGTGTTTCGCATGGATTTGAAGCTGTATCACTTATATCGCAATTATCTGAAGATAAATCATTTGTTTCTCATGTGTTTGAAGCTAAGCCTTCTACTTCGCATTGATTCGAAGCTAAATCATGTGAATCGCATGGATTTGAAGCTAACTCGTTTGTTTCGCAAGCAGTTGAAGCTAAATCATGTATATCACAAGTATTTGAAGCTAAACCATTTGTTTCGGATTGATTTGAAGCTGAGCCTTCTACTTCGCATTGATTTGAAGTTAAATCATGTGTTTCTCTTTGATTTGAAGCAAACTTATTTGTTTCGCATGCAGTTGAAGCTAAATCATGTTTATCACATGTATCTGAATCTAAACAATCTGTTTCGCAAGGCTATGGAGCTATGAAGCTAAACCATGTGTTTCGCATGAATTTGAAACTAAATGGTGTGTTTCGCATGGATTTGAAGCTAACTCTTTTGTTTCGCCTGCATTTGAAAGTAAATCGTGTATATCACAAGTATTTGAAGCTAAACCGTTTGCTTCTCATGTATTTGAAGCTAAGCCGTCTATTTCGCATTGATTTGAAGGTAAATCATGTGTTTCGCTTGGTTTTGAAGCTAACTCGTTTGTTCCGCATGCAGTTGAAGCTGAATCATTTATATCACATGTATTTGAAGCTAAACCATTTCTTTCGCATGAATTTGAAGCTAAGCCTTCTACTTCGCATTGATTTGAAGCTAACTCGATTGTTTCACCTGCATTTGAAGCTGAATCATGTATATCACAAGTATTTGAAGCTAAACCATTTGTTTCGCATGAATTTGATGCTATACCTTCTACTTGGCATTGATTTGAATCTAAATCATGTGTTTCGCATGGTTTTGAAGCTAACTCGTCTGTTTCGCATGCAGTTGAAGGTGAATCATGTATATCACAAATATTTGAATCTAAACCGTTTGATTCGCATGGATTTGAAGCTAAGCCTTCCACTTCGCATTGATTTGCATCTAAATCATGTGTATCGCTTGGTTTTGAAGATAACTCGTTTGTTTCGCATCCAGTTGAAGCTAAATCATGTTTATAACAAGTATCTGAATATAAACCTTCTGTTTCGCATGAATATTAAGCTAAACCATGTGTTTCGCATGAGTTTGAAGCTAAATGATGTGTTTCGCTTGGTTTTGAAGCTAACTCTTTTGTTTCGCCTGCATTTGAAGATAAATCATGTATAGCACAAGTATTTGAAGCTAAACCATTTGTTTCGCGTGGGTTTGAAGATAAGCCTTCTACTTCGCATTGATTTGAACCTAAATAATGTGTTTCGCTTGGATTTGAAGCTAACTCTTTTGTTTCGCCTGCATTTGAAAGTAAATCGTGTATATCACAAGTATTTGAAGCTTAACCGTTTGCTTCTCATGTATTTGAAGCTAAGCCGTCTATTTCGCATTGATTTGAAGGTAAATCATGTGATTCGCATGGATTTGAAGCTAACTCGTTTGTTTCGCATTCATTTGAAGCTGAATCATGTATATCACAAGTATTTGAAGCTAAACCATTTCATTCGCATGAATTTGAAGCAAAGCCTCCTACTTCGCATTAATTTGAAGCTAACTCGATTGACTCGACTGCATTTGAATCTATATCACTTATATTGCAATTATCTGAAGATAAATCATTTGCTTCTCATGTATTTGAAGCTAAGCCGTCTATTTCGCATTGATTTGAATCTAAATCATGTGTTTCGCTTGGTTTTGAAGCTAACTCGTTTGTTCCGCATGCAGTTGAAGCTGAATCATTTATATCACATGTATTTGAAGCTAAACCATTTCTTTCGCATGAATTTGAAGCTAAGCCTTCTACTTCGCATTGATTTGAAGCTAACTCGATTGTTTCACCTGCATTTGAAGCTGAATCATGTATATCACAAGTATTTGAAGCTAAACCATTTGTTTCGCATGAATTTGAAGCTAAGCCTTCTACTTGGCATTGATTTGAATCTAAATCATGTGTTTCGCATGGTTTTGAAGCTAACTCGTCTGTTTCGCTTGCAGTTGAAGGTGAATCATGTATATCACAAGTATTTGAATCTAAACCGTTTGATTCGCATGGATTTGAAGATAAGCCTTCTACTTCGCATTGATTTGTAGCTAAATCATGTGTTTCGCTTGGTTTTGAAGATAACTCGTTTGTTTCGCATCCAGTTGAAGCTAAATCATGTTTATAACAAGTATCTGAATATAATCCATCTGTTTCGCATGAATATTAAGCTAAACCATGTGTTTCGCATGAGTTTGAAGCTAAATGATGTGTTTCGCTTGGTTTTGAAGCTAACTCTTTTGTTTCGCCTGCATTTGAAGATAAATCATGTATAGCACATGTATTTGAAGCTAAACCATTTGTTTCGCGTGGGTTTGAAGATAAGCCTTCTACTTCGCATTGATTTGAACCTAAATAATGTGTTTCGCTTGGATTTGAAGGTAAAGCGTTTGTTTCGCATGCAGTTGAAGCTAAATCATGTATATCACAAGTATTTGAAGCTAATCCATTTGTTTCTCATGTATTAGAAGCTAAGCGTTCCAATTCGCATTGATTTGAAGCTCACTCGACTGTTTCGCCTGCATATGAAGCTATATCACTTATATCGCAATTATCTGAAGATAAATCATTTGTTTCTCATGTATTTGAAGATAAGCCTTGCACTTCGCATTGATTTGAACCTAAATAATGTGTTTCGCTTGGATTTGAAGGTAAAGCGTTTGTTTCGCATGCAGTTGAAGCTAAATCATGTATATCACAAGTATTTGAAGCTAATCCATTTGTTTCTCATGTATTAGAAGCTAAGCGTTCCAATTCGCATTGATTTGAAGCTCACTCGATTGTTTCGCCTGCATATGAAGCTATATCACTTATATCGCAATTTTCTGAAGATAAATCATTTGTTTCTCATGTATTTGAAGCTAAGCCATCCACTTCGCATTGATTTGTTGCTAAATCATATGTTTCGCATGGGTTTGAAACTAACTCGTTTGTTTCGTCTTCATTTGAAGCTGTTTCATTTATATCGCAAGTATTTGAAGTTAAACCATTTGTTTCGGATGGATTTGAAGATAAGCCTTCTACTTCGCATTGATTTAAATCTAAATCGTGTGTATGGCATGGATATGAAGCTAACTCTTTTGTTTCGCCTGCATTTGAAGATAAATCATGTATATCACAAGTAATTGAAGCTCAACCGTTTGATTCGCATGGATTTGAAGCTAACCCTTCCACTTCGCATTGATTTGCAGCTAAATCATGTGTTTCGCTTGGTTTTGAAGCTAACTCGATTGTTTCGCATGCAGTTGAAGCTAAATCATGCATAGCACAAGTATTTGAAGGTAAACCATTTGTTTCGCATGGATTTGAAGATATGCCTTCTACTTCGCATTGATTGGAAGCTAAATCATGTGTTTCGCTGTGATTTGAAGCTATAGCATTTGTTTCGCATGGATTTGAAGCTAAGCCTTCTACTTCGCATTGATTCGAAGTTAAATCATGTGTTTCTCTTTGATTTGAAGCAAACTTGTTTGTTTCGCATGCAGTTGAAGCTAAATCATGTTTATCACATGTATCTGAATCTAAACCATCTGTTTCGCAAGACTATGAAACTATGAAGCTAAACCATGTGTTTCGCATGAATTTGAAACTAAATGGTTTGTTTCGCATCGATTTGAAGGTAACTCTTTTGTTTCGCCTGCATTTGAAGGTAAATCGTGTATATCACAAGTATTTGAAGCTAAACCGTTTGATTCGCATGGATTTGAAGCTAACCCTTCCACTTCGCATTGATTTGCAGCTAAATCATGTGTTTCGCTTTGTTTTGAAGCTAACTCGTTTGTTTCGCCTGCATTAGAAGCTGAATCATGTATATCACAAGTATTTGAAGCTAAACCATTTGTTTTTGATTGATTTGCAGCTAAGCCTTCTACTTCGCTTTGATTTGATGCTAAATCATATGTTTCGCATGGATTTGAAGCTAACTCGTTTGTTTCGCTAGCATTTGAAGCTAAATCATGTATATCACAAGTATTTGAAGATAAACCATTTGTTTCGCTTGGATTTGAAGATAAGCCTTCTACTTCGCATTGATTTGAAGCTAACTCGATTGATTCGCCTGCATTTGCAGCTATATCACATATATCTCAATTATCTGATGATAAATCATATGTTTCTCATGTATTTGAAAATAAGCCTTGTACTTCGCATTGATTTGAAGCTAAATAATGTGTTTCGCATGGATTTGAAGCTAACTCTTTTGTTTCGCCTGCATTTGAAGATAAATCATGTATATCACAAGTATTTTAAGCTAAACGGTTTGATTCGCATGGATTTCAAGCTAAGCCTTCCACTTCGCATTGATTTGCATCTAAATCATGTGTATCGCTTGGTTTTGAAGCTAACTCGTTTGTTTCGCATGCAGTTGAAGCTAAATCATGTATACCAGAAGTATTTGAAGCTAAACCATTTGTTTCGCTTGGATTTGAAGCTAACTCGTTTGTTTCGCATGCAATTGAAGCTAAATCATGTTTATCACAAGTATCTGAATATAAACCAACTGTTTCGCATGAATATTAAGCTAAACCATGTGTTCCGCATGAATTTGAAGCTAAATGATGTGTTTCGCTTTGTTTTGAAGCTAACTCTTTTATTTCGCCTGCATTTGAAGATAAATCATGTATAGCACAAGTATTTGAAGCTAAACCATTTGTTTCGCATGGATTTGAATATAAGCCTTCTACCTCGCATTGATTTGAAGTTAAGTCATGTGTTACTCTTGGATTTGAAGCGAACTTGTTTGTTTCGCATGCAGTAGAAGCTAGATCATGTATATCACAAGATTTGGAGCTAAACAATTTGTTTCGCATGGATTGGAAGATAAGCCTTCTACTTCGCATTGATTTGAAGTTAAATCATGTGTTTCTCTTGGAATTGAAGCAAACTTGTTTGTTTCGCATGCTGTTGAAGCTAAATCACGTTTATCACAATTATCTTTATCTAAACCATCTGTTTCGCAAGAATATGAAGCTATGAAGCTAAATCACGTGTTTCGCATGAATTTGAAACTAAATGATGTGTTTCGCATTGATTTGAAGCTAACTCTTTTTTTTCGCCTGCATTTGAAGATAAATTATGTATTTCACAAGTATTTGAAGCTAACCCGTTTGATTCGGATGGATTTGAAGCTAATCCTTCTACTTCGCATTGATTTGCAGCTAAATCATGTGTTTCGCATGGATTTGAAGCTAAGCCTTCTACTTCGCATTGATTGGAAGTTAAGTCATGTGTTTCTCTTGGATTTGAAGCTAACTTGTTTGTTTCGCATGCAGTAGAAGCTAAATCATGTATATCACAAGATTTGAAGCTAAACAATTTGTTTCGCATGGATTGAAAGATAGGCCTTCTACTTCGCTTTGATTTGAAGCTAATTCGATTGTTTAGCATGAAGTTGAAGCTAAATCATGTTTAAAACAAGTATTTTAAGCTAAACAATTCGCTTCGCATGGATTTGGAGCTAAGCTTTCTACGTCGCATGAATTTGAAGCTGAATCATGTGATTGGCTTGGATTTGAAGCTGAGCCTTCTACTTCGCATTGACTTGAAGCTAAATCATGTGTTTTGCTTGGTTTTGTAGCTAACTCGTTTGTTTCGCATGCAGTTGAAGCTAAATCATGTATACCAGAAGTATTTGAAGCTAAACCATTTGTTTCGCATGGATTTGAAGCTAACACGTTTGTTTCGCATGCAGTTGAAGCCAAGACATGTACATCACAAGTATCTGGATCTAATCCATCTGTTTCGCAAGAATATTAAGTTATGAAGCTAATCCATGTGATTCGCATGTATTTGAAGCTTAATCATGTGTTTCGCATGGATTAAAAGCTGTCACGTTTCTTTCGCATGCAGTTGAAGCTAAATCATGTATATCACTAGTATTTGAAGCTAAACCATTTGTTTCGCATGGATTCGAAAATCAGCCTTCTATATCGCATTGATTTGAAGCTAACTCGTTTGTTTCGCATGGATTTGAAGCCAAATCATTCGTTTTGCATGGATTTAAAGTTGAGCCTTCTACATCGCATTGATTTCCAGCTAAATCATGTGTTCCTTATGGATTTCAAGATAACTCGTTTGTTGCACATGCAGTTGAATCTAAATCATGTATATCACAAGTATTTGATGTTAAACCATTTGTTTCGCATTAATTTGAAGCTACATGATTTAGCTTCAACTTCATGCGAAAGAAACGTGATAGCTTTAAATCCATGCGATACACGTGATTTAACTTTAAAATCAATGCGAGGTAGAAGGCTGATCTTTGAATCCATGCGAAACAAATGGTTTAGTTTCAAATACTTGTGATATACATGATTTAGCTGCAACAGCATGCGAAACAAACGAGTAGCTTCAAATCGATGCGAAACAAACGAGTTAGCTTCAAATCCATGCGAAACTCATGATTTAGATTCAAATCAATGCGAAATAGAAGGCCGATTTTCGAATCCATGAGAAACAAATGGTTTAGCTTCAAATACTTGGGATATACATGATTTAGCTTCAACTGCATGCGAAACAAATGAGTTAGCTTTAAATCCATGAGAAACATATGATTTAGGTCCTAATCAATGCGAAGTAGAAGCCTTAGCTTGAACTCCATGCGAAACGAATGATTTAGCTTCAAATACTTGCGAACATAAGTGATATATCTTCAACTGCATGCGAAACAAACGAGTTTGCTTCAAATCCAAACGAAACACTTGATTGAGCTTCAAAACAATGCGCAGTAGAAGGCTTAGCTTCAAATCTATGCGTTTAAAATGAATTAACTTCAAATACTTGCGATGTAAATGATGTACCTTTAAATGCAGGTGAAACAAACGAGTTAGTTTCAAGTCCATGCGAATCACGTGATATAGCTTCAAATCAAAGCGAAGTAGAAGGCTTAGCTTCAAATACATGAGAAACAAATGATTTATCTTGAGATAATTGCGATATAAGTGATATAGCTTCCAATGCAGGCGAAACAATCGAGGTAGCTTCAAGTCAATGCGATGTAGAAGGCTTATCTTCAAATCCATGCGAATCAAACAGTTTAGCTTCAAATACTTGTGATATACAAGATTTAGCTTCAACTGCGTGCGAAACGAACGAGCTAGCTTCAAATCCAAGCGAAACACATGATTTAGCTTCAAATCAATGCGAACTAGAAGGCTTAGCTTCAAATCCATGCGAATCAAATGGTTTAGCTTCAAATACTTGTGATATACTTGAGTTAGCTTCAACTGCATGCGAAACAATCGAGTTAGCTTCAAATCAATGCGAAATAGAAGGCTGATTTTCGGATCCACGCGAAACGAATGGTTTAGCTTCAAATACTTGTGATATACTAGATTTAGCTTCAATAGCATGCGAAACAAACGAGTTAGCTTCAAATCCGTGCGAAACTCATGATTTAGATTCAAATTTATTCGAAACACATGGTTTAGCTTAATATTCATGCGAATCAAATGGTTCAGCATGAAATACTTGTGATATACATGATATAGCTTCAAATGCCGGCGAAACCAACGAGTTAGCTTCAAAACCAAGCGCAACACATGATTCAGCTTCAGATCAATCCGAAGTAGTAGGCTTAGCTTAAAATCCATTCGAAACGATTAGTTTAGCTTCAAATACTTGTTTTATACAACTGCATGCGAAACAAACGAGATGGTTTCAGATCCTAGCGAAACACATGATTTAGCTTCAAATCAATACGAAGGTGAAGCCTTATCTTCGAATCCATGCGACGCAAATGGCTAAGCTTCAAATAATTGTGATATGCATGATTTAGCTTCAAATGCAGGCGAAACGAACGAGTTAGATTCAAATCCATGCGAAACACATGATTTAGTTTCAACTGCATGTGAAACAAACGAGTTATCTTCAAATCCGTGCCAAACACATAATTTGGCTTCACGTCAATGCGAAGTAAATGGCTAAGCTTCAAATCCATGCGAAACAAATGGTTTAGCATCAAATACTTGTGATATACATGATTTAGATTCAACTGCATGAGATAAGAACGTGTTAGCTTCAAATCCAAATGAAACACATGATTTAACTTCAAATCAATGCGATGTAGAAGGTTTAGCTTCAAATCCGAGCGAAACCCTCGATTTAGCTTCAAATCAATTCGAAGTAGGAGGATTATCTGCAAATCCATGCGGAGCAAATGGTTCAACTTCAGATACTTGCGATATAAATGATTTATATTCAAAAGCAGGCGAAACAAATCAGTTCGCTTAAAATCCATGCGAAACACATGATTTAGCTTCAAATCAGTGCGAAGTTGATGGCGTAGTTTCAAATCCATGCGAAATAAATGAGTTAGCTTCAAATACTTGTGATATAAATGAAATAGCTCGAAATGCATGCGAAACAAACGAGTTTGCTTCAAATCCAAGCGAAACATATGATTTAGATTCAAATCAATGCGAAGTTGAAGGCTTACCTTCAAATCCATGCGAAACGAATTATTTGGCTTCAAATACTTCTGAATATAAGTGATATAGCTTCAAATGCATGCGAAACAAACAAGTTAGCTTCAACTCAATCCGAAACACATGATCTAGGTTAAAATCAATGGGAAGTAGAAGGCTTATCTTCGAATCCATACGAAACAAATGGTTTATCTTCAAACACTTGTGACATACTTGATTTAGCTTCAACTGCATGCGAAACAAACGAGTTAGATTCAAATCCATGCAAAACACATGATTTAGATTCAAATCAATCCGAAGTAGAAGGCTTATCTTCGAAACCATGAGAAACAAATGGTTTAGCTTCAAGAACTTAAGATATACATGATTTAGCTTCAAATTCAGGCGAAACACATGGTTTAGCTTCAAATACTTGTGATTTACATGATTTAGCATCAACTGCATGCGAAACAAACGAATTAGCTTCAAATGCACGCGAAACACATAATTCAGCTTCAAATACGTTCAAAACACATGGTTTAGCTTAATATTCATGCAAAACATATGGTTCAGCTTTAAATACTTGTGATATACATGAATTAGCTTCAAATGCAGGCGAAACAAACGAGTAGGATTCAAAACCAAGCGATACACATGACTTAGATTCAATTCAATGCGAAGTAGACGGCTTAGCATCAAATTCATGCGAAACAAATGGTTTAGCTTCAAATACTTTTGATATACATGATTTACATTCAACTGCATGCGAAACAAACGAGCTAGCTTCAAATCCATGCGAAACACATGATTTAGCTTCAAATTCATGCGAAACACATTGTTTAGCTTCAACTACTTGTGATATACATGATTTAGCTTCCACTGCATGCAAAACAAACGAGTTAACTTCAAATCCAAGCGAAACACATGATTTAGCTTCAAATGAATGCGAAGTATAAGGCATAGCTTCAAATCCCAGCGAAACACATTAGTTAGCTTCAAATTAATGCGAAGTAGAAGGCTTGGTTTCAAATCCATGCGAATCAAATGGTATAGCTTCAAATACTTGTGATATACATGATTTAGCTTCAACTGCATGCGAAACAAACGATTTTGCTTCACACCCAAGGGAAACACATGATTTAACATCAATTTAATGCGAAGTACAAGGCGTAGCTTCAAAAAATGCGAAACAAATGGTTCAGCTTCAAATACTTGTGATATACATGAATTAGCTTCAAATGCATGCGAAACAAACGAGTAGGCTTCAAATCAATGCGAAGTAGAAGGATAATATTCGAAACCATGCGATACAAATGGTTTATCTTCAAATACTCGTGATATACATGATTTAGCTTCAAATGTAGGCGAAACAAACGAGTTAGTTTCAAATCCATGCTAAACACATGATTTAGCTTCAAATCAATGCGAAGTAGAAGGCTTATATTCGAATCCATGCGAAACAAATGGTTAATCTTCAAATACTTGTGATATGCATGATTTAGCTTCAACTGCATGCGAAACTAACGAGTTATCTTGAAATCCATGCGGAACACATGATTTATCTACAAATCAATGCGAAGTAGAAGGCTTAGCTTCAAATCTATGCGGCAAAAGTGAATTATCTTCAAATACTTGCGATATAAATGATGTAACTTTAAATGCAGGCGAAACAAACGAGTTAGCTTCAAATCCGAGCGAAACACATGATTTAGCTTCAAATTCATGCGAAGTAGATTGCTTAGCTTCAAATCCAAGCGAGACATATGATTTAGCGTCAAATCAGTCCGAAGTAGAAGGCTTATCTTAAAATCCATGCGAATCGAATGATTTAGCTTCACATACATGTGATATACATGATTTAGCTTCAACTGCATGCGAAACAAACGGGCTAGCTTCAAATCCAAGCGAAACACATGGTTTAGCTTAATATTCATGCGAATCAAATGGTACAGCTTGAAATACTTGTGATATACATGATTTAGCTTCAACTGCATGCCAAAAAAACGAGTGAGGTTCAAGTCCATGCGAAACACATGATTTAGCTTCAAATCAATGCGAAGTAGAAGGCTTAGCTTCAAATACATGAGAAACACATGGTATAGCTTCAACTACTTGTGATATACATGATTTAGCTTCAAATGCAGGCGAAACAAACCTGTTAGCTTCAAATCGATGCAAAACATATGATTTAGCTTCAAAGCAGTGCGAAGTAGAAGGCTTAGCTTCAAATCCAAGCGAAACAAATGGTTTAGCTTCAAATACTTGCGATATAAGTGATATAGCTTCAAATGCAGGCGAAACAAACGAGTCAGCTTCAAATCCATGTGAAACACATGATCCAGCTTCAAATCAATGCGAAGTAGATGGCTTAGCTTCAAATCCATGCGAAACAAATGGTTTAGCTTCAAATACTTGTGATATATATGATTTAGCTTCGACTGCATGTGAAGCAAACGAGTTAGCTTAAAATCCAAGCGAATCACATGATTTAGATTCAAATCAATGCGAAGTTGAAGGCTTAGCTTCAAATCCATGCGAAACAAATAGTTTAGCTTCAAATACTTGCGATATAAGTGATATAGCTTCAAATGCAGGAGGAACAAAAGCGTGAGCTTCAAATCCAAGCGTAACTCATGATTTAGCTTCAAATTAATCCGATGTAGAAGGCTTACCTTCAAATCCATGCGAATCAAATGGTTTAGTTACAAATACTTGTGATATACATGATTTAGCTTCAACTGCATGTGAAACAAACGAGTTAGCATCAAATCCATGCGTAACACATGAATTAGCTTCAAATCAATACGGAGTATAAGGCTTAGCTTCAAATCCATGCGAATCAAATGGTTTAGCTTCAAATTCTTGTGATATACATGATTTAGCTTCAACTGCATGTGAAACAAACGAGTTAGCATCAAATCCATGCGTAACACATGATTTAGGTTCAAATCAATACGAAGTAGAAGGCTTAGCTTCAAACCAATGCGAAACAAATGGTTTAGCTCCAAATACTTATGATATACATGATTTAGCTTCAACTGTATGCGAAACAAACGAGTTAGCTTCAAATCCAAGCGAAACATATGATTTAGCTTCAAATTCTTGCAAATCACATGGTTTAGCTTCAAATCCATGCGAAACGCATGATTTAGCTTCAAATCAATGCGAAGTAGAAGGCTTAGCTTCAAATCCATGGGAAACAAATGGTTTAGCCTCAAATACTTGTGATATACATGATTTAGCTTCAACTGCTGTGAAACAAACGAGTTAGCTTCAAATCAAAGCGAAACACACGATTTAGCTTCAAATCCATGCAAAACACATGATTTAGCTTCAAATCAATGCGAAGTAGATGCCTCAGCTTCAAATCAATACGAAACAAATGGTTTAGCATCAAATACTTGTGATATAAATGATTTAGCTTCAACTGCAGGCGAAACAAACGAGTTATCTTGAAATCCATGCGAAACACATGATTTAGCTACAAATCATCAACGTGATTAGCTACAAATTATGTCCATATCAACGCGAAGTAGAAGGCTTAGCTTCAAATCCATGGGAAACAAATGGTTTAGCCTCAAATACTTGTGATATACATGATTTAGCTTCAACTGCTGTGAAACAAACGAGTTAGCTTCAAATCAAAGCGAAACACATGATTTAGCTTCAAATCCATGCGAAAGGAATGATCTAGCTTCAAATGCATGCGAAACAAACGAGATACCTTCATATCCATGCGAAACAAATGATTTAGCTTCAAGTAATTGAGATGTGACTGATCTAGCTTCACATGCATGCGAAACAAACGCATTACCTTCAAATCTATGCGAAACAAAAGATTTAGCTTCGAACAATTGCGATATAAAATATCTAGCTTCAAGTGATTGCGAAACAAATGAGTTACCTTCAAATTCATGCGGAGTAAATGATTTAGCTTCTAGTAATTGAGATATAATTGATCTAGATTCAACTGCAAGCGAAACAAACGAGTTACCTTCAAATGCATGCGGAGCAAATGATTTAGCTTCAAGTAATTGAGATATAAATGATCTAGCTTCAAATACATGCGAAACAAACGAGTTAGCTTCATATCCATGCGAAACAAATGATGTAGCTTCAAGTAATTGAGATATAAATGGTCTAGCTTCAAATGCATGCGAAACAAACGAGTTAACTTCAAATCCATGCGAAACACAAGATTAAGCTTCAAAATCATGCGAGACACATGGTTTAGCTTCAAATCCATGCGAAAAAAATGATTTAGCTTCAACTCAATGCAAAATAGAAGGTTTAGCTTCAAGTACTTGCGAAGCAAATGATTTAGCTTCTAGTAATTGAGACATAAATAATCTAGCTTCAAATGCATGCGAAACAAACGAGTTTACTTCAAATCCATGCGAAACAAATGATTTAGCTTCAAGTAATTGAGATATAAATGATCTAGCTTCAAATACATACGAAACAAACGAGTTTATTTCAAATCCATGAGAAACACACGATTTAGTTTAAAAATCATTCGAAACACATGGATTAGATTCAAATCCATGCGAAAAACATGATTTAGCTACAAATTCATGCGAAACACATGATTTAGGTTTAAATTAATGCGAAACATATGATTTAGCTTCATATTCATGCGAAACAAATGATTTAGCTTCGAGTAATTGAGATATAAATGATCTAGCTTCAAATGCATGCGAAACAAACGAGTTGCCTTGAAATCCATGCTAAACATTATTTTCACGTCGTTTTATATTGTTTTACATTGCTTTACGTTGTGTTATGTTGTTTTACTTTGTTCAGTATAGATGATTTACGTTGATTCACGTTGATTTTCCTTGTTTTTCTTTGTCTCGCGCCTATGCTTTTCGTTGTGTTACGTTGTTTTACTTTGGTTCACATTGATGATTTACATTGCTCTACGTTGTTTTACCGCGTTTTTCTTTGTTTCGCGTTGATGATTTACGTTGTTTTACGTTGTTTTACTTTGTTTTTACGTAATTTTGCGGTGTTTTACGTTGTCTCATGTTGTTCTTTAAAACAGTGTTACGTTGTTCTACATTGTTATACGTTGTAATACATTGTTAGAGGTACATGCGTAGAGGTAGTGGTTGAGGTAAAGGCATAGAAGTAGCGGCAGAGATAGAGGTAGAAGTAGAGATAGAGGTAGAGGTAGAGGCACATGTGTAGAGGTAGATGTGGATGTACAGGCCCCAGAGTTATAGGTACCGTCGTAGAGGCAGAGGTACAGGTGTAGTGGTAGAGGTACAGGCGTAGAGGTAGTGGTAGAGGTGAAGGTACAAGCGTAGAATGGAGGCAGAGGTAAAGGTAGAGGTAGAGTCATAGGTAGAGATAGAGGTAGAGGTACATGCGTAGATGTAGAGGCAGAGGTAGATGTACAGGCGTAAAGATAGAGGTAGAGGTAGAGGTAGAGGTAGAGGTAGAGGTAGAGGTAGAGGTAGAGGTAGAGGTAGAGGTAGAGGTAGAGGTAGAGGTAGAGGTAGAGGTAGAGGAAGAGGTAGAGGTAGAGGTACATACGCAGAGGTAGACGTAGACGTACAGGCGTAAAGGTAGAGGTAGAGGTACAGGTAGAGTACAGGCGTAGAGATAGAGGTAGAGGGAGATGTAGACGTATAGGCGTAGACGAAGAGGTAGTGGTAGAGGTAGAGGTACAGACAGTGGTAGTAGATGCAGAGGTAGATGTAGAGGTAGAGGTAGAGATACATGCGTAGAGGTAGAAGTAGATGTACATGCATAGAGGTGGAGGTAGAGGTACATTTGTAGAGGTAGAGGTAGAGGTACATGCGTAGAGGTAGAGGTAGCGGAAGAAGTACAGTGGTAGAGGTAGAGGTAGATGTAGAGGCAGAGGTAGAGGTAGAGGTAAAGTTAGAGGTAGAGGTAGAGGTAGAGGAAGAGGTAGAGGTACATACGCAGAGGTAGAGGTAGACTTACAGGCGCAAAGGTAGAGGTAGAGGTATAGGTAGAGGTAGAGGCGTAAAGGTAGAGGTAGTGGTAGAGGTAGAAGTACAGGCGTAGAAGTAGAGGTAGAGGTACAGGCGTAGAGGTAGAGGCATTGGCGTAGAGGTAGTGGTAGATGTAGTAGGTACATGCGTAGCGTTAGAGGTACAGGTAGAGGTAGATGTAGCGGTAGATGTAGAGGTACAGGCGTAGAGGTAGAGATAGAGGTACAGGTAGAGATAGATGTATAGGTTAAACTATGGTGAAGCGTGCGTATGCTCCTGAAGGGAATAACCAGCCACAAATTGCAGATTTTATGGACCCATAGATTACGTTCCGCACGAACCCTGCTTATCTTCATTTTTGCTTCCAACTTGTCTCTCGTTAAACGTTCGTTAATCGTGCACGGCGGAGCTAAATATGCATTCGGTATAAATCGAATAACTTTCGCGGCAACACGTGCATGATATTCTGCATCTTTGGAAAAATGTAAATGAGAAGAGAGTTTACGGAAGGAACGATGACAGGGCGTCAGCGTAATTGCCAATCCAACGTTTACGTTAACAATTGATCGAATGCACGGTGGTTCTCGTTTTTTTTAACCATCTACTTCTTTATAATATTTCATTTTTATTTGATTTTGACACACTCGTTTCAGATCCCGTCGCAAAATTCATCTACCATTTCAGGATTGTGATTTGGTAACACGCTGGTCTTTTTTTCGAACTTCAAAAGTGGTAGATAAATTTTACGATTTGAAATGAGCGCGTAAAAATCTGCATGTCACTAAAAAATGCAACACGGTACTGAATAAATCACAATTTCGATGGAATATTTCAAGTTTAACATAAATTTTCGAGATCAAAAAATAGTGGATTCTCTCTTTTTTCGTTTATTCTGCAACACTTCAGTTTTTTTCGCGTAAATGAAAACGTCGCTTTATCTAATTTTTATCAAAAGTTCTTCGAATTTGACAGGCAACTTTGCCACTTTGCCCACCGTGCGTCATTTCGGAGAAGATTTGCAACATTGGTTCATTTTACCAATATCCTTGTTCCCGTCTTAATCGTTTGCCCGCTGTCGTGGATAGCACGGTGGTTCGCTAGGTGTTCGTTAAACACACGCGGCGCCACGCGAATCACCCTGGATGATCCAACTTTGATAACCGATAACTAGTTTCTTTCGTGGATCCCTCAGTTTCGCGTTGGCCGATAAGATTCCCTGTATCGACAACACTTAGCAACTTTCCCCGTCAATACCGTCGTTTCCGTCCGTGTACACTGCAGGTGCGGAATATCTGATCGTTTGTTTGCTGAACGCCGAACTTGGATTTTTAAGTGAATGTTTAGCCGTTCATACGACAGAGATCGCTCGAAAATTTCTTCGAGCTTTCATGCTCGAACCTCTGTCATAAGAGACAAGTTTCTTTTCTGGAACGATTATGCAGAGTTTTTCGAATATCAGTCGAAGAACAATCGACATTCTTTTCCGTAGTTTTTCCGATTTTTAGTTCATCGCGCTCGGAGAATTTTAACATATTTGAATTAATTATAATGTGTTGAACTGTGACGTATGACGAACGTATTTATTCGGACAATGGTTGGGAATAATTAGACAGTCTAAATAATATTTTTTCGTAGAGAGATTAGTAAATCGATGCTTACCATAATGTTATTCTCACAATGAAATCGTGTAACTAAAATGGCAGCGATAAAACAGTGATTATGGACTGTTAATTTTCATGCTAATTGCAAAGAATTGTAACGAAGAATATTTAATGAATATTCTACCCTCACAGTATAATTGGAAATCTTAAGTTTCTGTTGCTTTACAGTTTATATTAACGATCAGATTTTCTTTCAAAACGCGTACGTTGCATAAGAACTAATTTAAAGTTTGCAAAGGACGAGTTTTAATTACTTTCGATGCTTTTCCTCCTATGAAATGAATATTCATTTATGAGGTAGAGGTAGAGGTAGAGGTAGAGGTTTTATAAACGATCAGATTTTTAATTAGTTCGAAACAATTCACGATGTGTTGCATGAGTTAATGATTCACGATTATGATAAATCGATTATGATATCGGAGTCATTATAAATTAGTACAATTTAATTATTAGAAATTATTAGAAATTAGCATTTATGAATTATTATATTTCACTTACTAACAAGCTATAATCGTAGATCATTAATCAGGCTACTTTTTGCCCAGCACTGCCTCCGGCATAGCATTCATACTCGTCTAAATTGCAGCATGATTAAATATTAAATGGCATCGAATGCAAGTTGATACCGTGCCGAACGAATTTTGATGAAATCCTTATTACGCCGAACTAATTCTGATTCAATCCGAATTTCTGTAAATTAAATGACAAATAATATTAATATCGCGAATGCATTTACACGCTGGCAGATTATCTACTGGCGAACATTTGATACTCGATAACGCGAGCGTGAATCGTAACTAAGGATTTACGTTAGCCAATATTAATTAAACTTTACCGACGGTATTTCCGATCGTCAAACGAAAACACCTTCGCTTTCCGTGCAGAAAAATGAAAACGAACGACGAATTCGCGATCGCAGATTTCAAAGCGCAGATTTCAAAGGGTGCCCAAATCTTGAAAATCTCGGGGAATCGGTAGAACGCGGTTTCCTCGCAGGCGCTGCGCGCGAACAGAGCGTGTCGAGGAAACGAGGATTTACCTGCACGGGGTACATGGTTGACCGGTTAATTAAATTTCCGCCAATAATGCCGGCTTAGGGGCGATATGGAAATTTTTACCGGTGGCCCGGCTCTCTCCGATCGCTCGAACGCGATCCACACGAGGTTAATGGAGAAACGTGACTGGCCAGCTTAACAGGGAGCCGGCCATTCTCGTGACGTTACTATCTTTCTCCGTGGCTGGTAATTGTACATAATTACGCTCGCTATCGTTCGCGATAAGGGGGTGGAACCGGGTCCCGTTCCATCCTCCTAGATCCTGCGATGATTATGCGACTCTACAGCTGTACGAAATTGCGATTGCGAGTAGTTTGTCGTAATTTGTTCGCAATCTACGCCGATCTTGAGGAGCCCCGCGGCTATCGTTCGTACTTTAATGCAGGGCCAGGACGCGACGTAAGAATCGCTAATTGCGCCAACACAGATCAGGATCGATGTGTAATTATGAACATCGTGTAGCCGGCAGGACGTTTAACAGGTTGCTAGCTACGAAAATTGCAAGTTTCGGTGTGATTCATCCCGGTTTTGATAACAATCGCGCTGTTGTGCCCGGCGAAGGTAAATACTCCGCAGCAAGGCGGAGTAATTCCTGGCTGTTGTAGATTTCGTTCTGCTTTTTAACCATCGTTTGCAATCGATGCTTGTAGAGCACGGCACTGATTAAAACGGGCAAAGCGAATCACTCGTTTCTTCCTAGTTCGGTCTTAGGATGTTATTTTGAGAACATTGCAATGGAATCAATACTTTGCATCATCGTTTTCTGAAGGATTCTCGAGCGAATGTGCGTTTACGGCAACAATAAATCGACGTTAATTATCGGAGTCAGGCGATTTTGTCGAGGCACGAAACTGTGAACACATCTGGCATTATTATTTGGAATTTATTGAAGCTATTGAAGGAATAATTTATTTTTAAATTATTATTGAGCTTTATTCGGGTAGTAAAATCTTAATTGCAAAATTTATTCATATTTAGCTGTTTATACACCGTCCACGTTAATTTTGTAAAATACGTGGTCGCTAATGAGTCCATAATTAATGCGACCGCATTGAAAATAAGCTGTAAATAAATATAATAAATGAATAATTAAATTTAAATGATTAAATAAAAGATTTGGTGCGGGTTAAAAATATTTTAAAATACAGGTTGGAGGGTGTACGTTGAAATTAATAATAGACTGAATAATGAATTCAAATGAATAATAATTAAGATGGCAATAATTATGTGTGTATGTATAATATGAACGATTACGTGTAATTCATTACAATAGTATTCGTAACGAAGTTTCTATTTTCAAACAACTAATTGCACAATTTATGGAATGTGTGTCAGAGAGATATCGAAAATCTAGCAGTGACTTGCGTTCTTTATTAAAGAAGTGAAAGATTTTAAATCTCGAAGAGAAGGGATTTGCGGATTTTCATATTTACTTCGGGGAAAGGAATTTGCAAGTGAAATCGAAGGAAGGTGAAAAAATGAAATTTCGGTTCGCCGGAAGTAGCGGCCATGAACTGCACGTGTATCAAAAATTTAGTTTTAAAAAAAGTGCCCTAGAACCACGATTATCGTAGATTGCGAGAAACGCCGAGTATTTTTACCTTTATTTTCGACCGACGGAGATGGAGAGGCAAACTCCTTCGCACCTCGTGGCGGGAGAGGCGGTTTGGCAGGCTCACCTACCGTGCGACGCAGGTGTTCACCGGGCATGGCTGCTTCGGTGTGTACCTGTGTCGCATCGGTCGGGAAGCGACGACGGTGTGCCACCACTGTGGCGCGGAGGAGGACTCGGCGCAGCATACACTGGAGGTATGCCCCGCCTTTTCAGTGCTGCGCCGAGTCCTAAGACGGGAAGTTGGTCGCGACCTCGCTCTCTCCAGCTTAGTTGGGGCCATGTTGGAGAGCCCGAGAAAATGGGCGGCAGCCATCGCCTTCTGCGAAGAGGTGATGCTGCAGAAGGAGGCTGCCGAGCGGGGTCGCCGTGAGCGGGGGGTGCGGCGTGTGCGCCCACGCCTAGAGCCCCCCTCCCCGAGCAGATGAGAATAGGCGGGCGGCGGTTGTACCAGATTACTGGTTTAATTGCCCGCCGCCCGCCACCCCTCCCCAACTGAAGCTGTCCTCCTAAATATTGGGAGAGACGAGGCGGTGTGGGGTGCGGTCCCCCGCACCGCCGAAGCAAGATGATTCATGGGGGGAGTATAAACCCCCCCCCCGGGACGCGGCCGGCCATCGCCATTCCATCCTGGTGGCCGGCCAGGCGAGGGGGAGCCGCGGTTGTGTTCTGTAAGAGTTCCCGTGGCTCCCCCGCTACTCGCCAGCGCCCTAGGCCGCCGTGGGGGTTTTAGCGGGTCAAAACCCGCACTACCACCGCCCCGCCCCTCGGGCGGGACGGGGGTGTCTGACCAGCAGATTTCCCCCACGTTAAACAAAAAAAAAAAAAAAAAAAAAAAAAAAACTCCTTCGCCGATAAACAATGCAATCCGTGTACAACATCACTCACTTGAATGCGTTACGTAAATTCGCTCCGACTTTGTCCTTTTCCATTACCACTTTTTATTCTCTTCGTTTTTCTAACGCCGCATTCACTTCAAAAATCGTTCCAAACAAAATCCACCCGACGACGGCATCGAGATAAAAATTGACAGATTAAGTCAACTGTAAATTTCTTGCGTTTCCATCGAAAGCTGTCAGAACGTGTGAAAATAGGGCGCCGTAAAAAATTATGTTGCAGCCGCTTCGAAAAATCGTTTCAAATAAAATTCATTCGTCGACGACGTTGCGCTAAAATTTGACAGATTAAGTCGATCATAAATTTCTTCTAAATAATGATAAAACTGTTCGAATGCACCCTAAAAATAGGGTGCTATTACAAATTATATAACAGTGAATTAAAAAATCGTTCCAAACGAAATCTTGAAAAATCGTCAGAATTAAAAAATTTCGGAGTCTTTTACTTTGCTTACTCTTTAATCAAAGAATCTAATACACAGTAACTTCATTACCACATTCTCAAGTACTATTTCATAAACACAATTTTCCGTCACAAAACCGCGGATATAAGCGCGAGTCTCATTGGACGAGCTTCTAGCTAACTAGATCAGATTTACTCAGCTTGGAAACGAAGTCTCCCAATTCATGCGTCTCTTATCCCAGCCAGTTCCAAGCAATCCTCTTCTGGGTCGATTCGTAGCTGACTTTCTATAGTCGAAGCCACTAGGTTCCCGTGAGATCGGGGTTCTAAGGCGAGGGATCTTTATTCCTCCTGGCTGTAAAGAAATTTTTCTCCTGAGAGTTTCTTATTACGAGAACCAATCAGCTCTGCTTGACCGTCTTGTACCGTGCCGTTAATCGTCGTTTAGGTCTACGTAGTTGAACGTGAAGTTAATTCGGATCTCGTTTATACCCGCGGTTGCGAAATACAATAATTTCTCCCGGAAATGCCAAGTTTCGGATTGCTGTAAATTTCCCTGTGCTAGTCCTGTGCCTATGTAATTTATTGCTTCGAATCGTGTCGTGTGGCCTCCGAGTTGCCTTCGAATCGTGTCACGTGGCCTCTGAATTGCTTCGAATCCTGGCAAAAAGATAGAAATGAAAAAGTTAAGTCATCGTTTTTATTCTAGCATTATTCTAGCATTTTCTTCCAGCATGCCTTTTTTGGCCGACTGCCTCGAGTTTCTATAAAAACGAGCCGGAAGCCTCGAAAAATCGCGTCTCACCGCGACTTAATATTCTCAGATCTGCGTGTTTCGATTCCGATCTTCGAACATTTCAGGGAGAAACTGTTGTACGTAGGGCGCAAACCGCTATCAGAGGTGCACAAGCAGGACAAACTACACCGTCATCAAAATCAGGCTCGTGTGCGGCTGTGGTTCAGAAGCCAGGCTGGTTCTCCTACTCGAAGGATGTGTCCTCTCGAGTGTCGCTTCGTTGTTGGATTATCGGAGTAATTATTATCGATAATCCAATTAATTATTCAATAATCCATCTTAATTGTTGGATTGCCGGTGTAATCACTATTGAAATTACATTACTTGAAATATTAATTAAAATAACATTTTCTTTCATAATTATTACCATACCTGCGATCACTTTCGCGCGTAATAACATTATTCTGATATATTATTATCCTTATTCTTATTATTATTCTTAAAATAAAATCTATTTTGTTGCGTGTTATTTTCAGGATTATTTCTCTTGATAAATTTGCTTTATATTGCATCCGTTTATCTTTCATCGAATAACAGCATTGCAAATAACGGTTCGGAACGAATGATTTTAATCAGTTATTTCTAATTTCGATTTCAAATAAATTTCGTCCAGGTTTGGTTACGCGGCACGCCGGAAACAGGAACGTCGATAGAGATTGAACGAAACTCCGAACGATGGTACATTTCATCATAAACATAATCTAATAATGTCCGCAATAAAAACGCATGAAATATGACCGACTTCGAAACTGTAATATATATCGACAGGCAAACTAGCGGGCCCACCGACGCTGTCGATCGCAAAAATGTTAACGAGATTCGATGTAGTGGTGGGCTAGAAAAGTGCATCGCCGGGAACGTGTTGCGATTCGCTGTAGCAATGCTGAACGTTCAGGAAAGTTCCCTTGAAACCGAACCGATGCAACATCTGGAGAACATTCCCTCGCGAGAATATTTCCGCCGCAAAGGGTTAACACACTTCGCGCGCCGATGTTCGTTTCTTTCGGTGTTCGGTCTAATTTTGAGACGCCGAAGTATTTCGATTCAAACGAACCAGATGCAAACGGCTATGCCGCGTTCGTCCCGCACACTTTCTTTCAACCGCGCGGGTTTCTTCTCGCAGTCGTTGCCTCTGTTTCAAGGATATAGGGGCTCGTAACCGAGGTAAAAAGATCGTTACGGGTCATGGACTAGGACCGAGCCTTTATCTCCTTTACCTTGCCCCCCATCCCGACATAACCCAATTCAGCCTAAGTCTGAAAGTAGTCGTCGGGATTCTATCGAACGCGTTCTCCCGTCACGTTGATTCCAGAGATAATTACGCGTGCATTATGTTACCGCTCGCTGATCCGCGGCAAAGCCTTTCGTGTTCGGTTCTGCCCGCGAGAAATCTCGAACGTATCCGCCATTCGACTCACGATTACCTGTTCGCCGCATTATCCGTGAGAGAACCGCGCCGGAAAATTTGCACGAGCTAGATGCCGATATTCGTGTCCATGTTCCTGTTACATGATCGGTTCTGCGTTCGAACTGCTATGCTGTTACATCCTGTGGGAAATTCGGCGGTCGCTCTTTTGAGAGAATGAGCAGATCAAATGGTACGATGAAATATTGTTTTAATGTTAACGTTGTGATACGAATTGGGCTGCGGGGATAACGAGACATACAACAGGACAGAAATCGGGAGAACTTGCGATTTGATCTCGATGGGATCACTATTTTATTGTGGAGTATTTTGTAATATTCGGCTGCATTTGCTTTGTTTATGCTTCGATAAAAATACGTGGTATGTCTCATTCGATAAATATTTATTCCTTCATTTCCCTTATTTTTGGACACAAAAATTCAACGTGTCTCATTCGATATATATTTATTATTTCATTTCACTTATTTCTGAATTAAAATATTCAACTCGTCTCATTCGACAAATATTTATTCTGTCTTTTTTTAATAAAGATATTTAATGTACCTCATTCGATATATATATGAAATTAATTATGCCCGAAATCAAAGCAAATAAACCAATCCGCAGTGTATTACTATCACTGCATCATGCGAAATTGATTGATCTAAAAGTCAAGTTCATTCTCTGACATCCTTTTCGATCGAAATCCCTGAGAGAACATTTTAAAAACTACGAGAGCGTCGCCGATCAAAGATTCTGTCCCCCTAAATCAAAAACATTACCAGAAAATAGTGTCGACAAACTACAAAGAGTTTTCCGGGGCTGAAAGGGTGAAACAATTGACTAGTACCTGCGAGACACAAACAGATTGAACAATAAAGGTAAATAAAAAGTTCTTTAACACGAACCAGTCTGGCATCAATTACTGCGACCCATCCGCGTGGACGGCTATTATGAGGACAAGCAACAGGGAGTTACGCGGCCGAGACATTTAAACATGACACAATTGCTCAATTAGCCGTGTCGTGAAGTAATAAAACCGTCCACGCTACGGAATTTATTCGCGACTTTGCACGGGCATGGAGTCTCCATCTTTTATGCATTCCAAGTTTCCCCGAGAACTTCCAATATGACAGCGCCATTGAGGGTCTCGAGTTTCCTCGCGATACATCGCCTCCTCCACCCCCATCTTTCCCAACTTCCACGTTTCGCTCGCGATCGTAACATCATCCGTGTTTCTTCTTTGCTAATCTTTCGCTGAAACTCGGTTACTTCGGCGAGGAGTTGACCATCGGATGCGATGCTGCTCCCGTTCTTCCGAGAACCATCCAACATTCCGCGGAGAAACCGCAGTCACCAATTTCCTCTTTTGTTTCGAATGTTCGAGAATGCCGCGGAGACGTGCCGCAGAACGTGCGACACAGTTTTATAAAAGCCGAATCATTTTGAACGCACGAGAAAGTATACTCTGTCGTCGGGAAGTTCTTTCCTCGCGCTATGTCGCCGCTTCCGATTGCCAGTCTATAAGAGGAATTCTGATGTTCTCTGTCCGGTTAACAGTTTTCGACGAGTATATGCGTCCTAACGCAAAATGTTGACATTTCATTGCGACAGGTATACATATTTTGTATATTCATAGCTCGATATTCTTCGTTAAATTATAGATTCTATGAAAGCGTTGCATTTGAACGAAATATGAAGAAAATATGCAGTAGACTTGCACACTTTTTAAAGACATTGCATTCTTTCGAAAGCAGCAAAAATTGTATATGGATCGAAAAACTTAAAGTACGAACAATATAAATATAAATATAATTAAATATAATTAAATATAAATAGAATTAAATACAAATATAATTAAATATACATATAATATAAAGAATTTGAAAAGGTATATGAAGAAATAACAAGCATTTAATCCAATTGCTAATAAGTTATTTGCATTCGAGTGAACAAAATTTCATGGTTACAAATGCATACGTCCCCCAATTAGTTTGATTGAACAAAGCTCTGATCCACTTATGTGAGTTAGAAACACAACGTCCTCTTTCACGGAATGGCAACACATAAAACAAACGAGCAATGCGCGCCACGGAACGTTACTTAACGTTATTGCTTTAACGTTGCTTCGCTGTTTAGCAATAAACGTTCGCCGGCTCGACGCGTAGTCCGACAGCCCGGAGAGTTGTGCTAAAAATCGCAGCGTACTCTGATTTTCGAAAAAAAGCTGAAAAGAAAACGGCGGCCAGAATAGACCTCCAGCATCGCCGTTGGTTGGTTAAAGGGGAACCGTATTTCCCTTTTGATATTCTATGACATCGCAGTCACATAGCGGGCAAACAAAAAATGCCTGCACTCTTTTTTCATTTATTATAACGTATTTCGCATTATCCTAGCTCGACCGGCGCTGTCTAGAATAGGAAACACGATGCCGGAACAAAAATGTAAAATATGTCAAGATATAGCGAACGACGGCTTTGCCCCGCGTCAAAAGGGAACCCTGTTCCGAATGATTGAGCAGAACCTGTGTGTATGAAAACATTTTGCACTTTGATGTTGAACGTTGTTTTTCTCTCGTGACACGAATCGGAAAAAAAAATATTTTCATAACACTCTATGAATAATCCATTACTCAAATTAAATGCGACAAATGATACCTTCCGGCCCGGGTCGTTCGTTATTATATCGTTTCCTATATTTTTCTCTTATTTTCTTGAAATTCTTCTCGTCGAAATTATCGATAAATTCGATACAACGAACCGCGATAGAACGGACGCAGAACGGACGCGAACCGGAAATAGTTTTCATATTTCAAAAAATCGGGCATTCCGTTTCGTATAAGTTCGCATTGTTTACTCACCGAAACGCGGTCCGATTTTATAAATTAAATTCGGCAACGCGAATTAATGTTGACGTATCGGGAAACCGTGCCGCCAGCAAAATTTACTTTTATCCTGTAAAACACCGGGCTCACAATAATTATCCATTATTGCGGACTAATAAATATCCGCAGAGCTAATAAAAGTGTGTGTCGTACCGACCTGTGTATCGTTTCGTCGCATTAAATTATGCGTATCCGTTTCCGGTTCATTGTGCACCCTCGCACCGAGAACGTCGCTGTGTAAGTGTACGCACCGGTGGCAACATTTTTATTAGTTTGTTCTGTCGAGTTGCGATTCTGTTTCGCGTTTGACGCACTTCCGTAAATCCTTCACATTCCTCAGCCGGCTCGCGTAATACTGAAACAACGCCCGCCACCACCGATCGATACACGAATGTATACATTAATCTTTGACCTTCCCTCCGTCCCGTCGCCGTATTATTATGCAAAACGGTCTTATTTCGAATTTGCCTATCAGCCTGCGGAAATGTCTGCAATGGGAGTTATGAGAATGCGGCAAGGGACCTTGAACGCTGGTCAACGTTCTTTTTAGTATTTCCGTGACTTCAGCCAGCAATTTCCTCTTAAAGGAATGCTTTTCTTTTTACGTTCTACAGCGAATTCCCATCTTCGTGAAACGTTCAACCACTAACACCTGTTCCCGCGCAATTAACTCTAATTCTATGCTTCTCTTGAGGCTAGCTTTTCAGTTATGCTTAGATTTTACAGTTATCGTATTATAGACCGCAGAATACCTCTTCAGGTTCTTAGTCTTGCTGAGGATTTTTAGGAGACTTGAGATAGTGCAATTTGATTTTGCGCAACAGTTTCGGAGTAATCATTGCACCGTGGATCTTTATGATAATGAAAAATTATCTGTGATAACTGTAGAGAATATAGATCAGGCGGAAATGTCGTTCATGATTTAACCATTTTAATAAATCGTGCAGAGTAGAAAGAGATTTTCGATTTCTTCTAATGTCTGCACAGTTTTGCTTCTGTGTTAGTCTTTCTTTGTAAAAAAGTGCATAAAATCCACTGTTTAGTTATCATTGCTTAAATATATTCATGCATTTATAATGTGAATTAGATTATAGTATCTTGTTCAGGAGAGTACTCAGTAGAATTTTATTTTAGTCAATAATTTTTTCATTATTTCATAAAAATAAATAATCGGTAAATTAGAACGATTTTTCAAGGTTTGTAATTTTGTGTGGAAAAACTGTAATATTCTGTTCACATTAAACATAGTTTTCTTCGAACACCTACTTTGGTAAATAAGAAGAGACACTGAAATTGAAAAATTTTAATATTTTTCACAGAGAAATCATAACTGCTCACATTGCTAATAGAATACGTAACGTTAAATAATTGAAAGAAATAAGAACTGAGCTCGCAAAGATTCAAAGGAAAATAGCAAAACGCAGCTAAATGCGACCCTTGCGTGTAAAATTAATCATGAAACGTTCAACTGAATCGCATAGAGTACCTTTCCATGTATCAATGCAGTGGTTTGTATGAAAATCGCTTTTCGAGGGTAACTTATAAACGATCTGTTCTCAAACGAGGGTCTCTGGAATCTACTTTCTCCGATCAGCGAAAACCGGAGGGCGCTCCTCGTTAGCAGGTTCTCTGAGCAGTCAGTTCGGCGATGGTCTAAATCTAAAATATGATGGCTGAAATCTGCTCGAGGATTATGGTGCGTCGAGTATTTCGATCTAATGTCCATCTCACTCTCTCTTTCACGCCCTCTCTCTCTCCTTATCTCTTATTCTCTCTTTCTTTCTCATTTCATATATCACTATTTCTATCTCTATTTCTATCTCTTATTCTATCTCCATCTTTCTATCTCTGTAACTCTCTAACTCTATAATTTTATATCTCTCTAACTCGCTAATTCTATATCTCTCTAACTCTCTAATTTTATATCTCTCTATCTCTCTATCTCTCTCTATCTCTCTATCTCTCTATCTCTCCATCTCTTTAATTTTCTATCTCTCTATCTCTCTAATTTTCTATCTCTCTATCTCTGTATCTCTCTCTCTATCTCTCTATTTCTCTCTATCTCTATCTCTATCTCTATCTCTATCTCTATCTCTATCTCTATTTCTATCTCTATCTCTTATTCTTTCTCTCTCCTTCTCTTTGTTTCACTCGTTCGTAATGGAATATGCAATCCTCTCCCGTCATACAGCGTGTTTCATAATTCATGGCACAAATTGGATCCGGCACGGCTGAAATTAAGAGGAAAATCAAGAATAATGAAATTCCAACTTTCATCTGTCTTGAAATTATTTTTCGCATTGTACCATATGCACAAAGTGTTGTCGAGAGCTTACACATTCTTGCAATATTTCAGAGGGACAGTTCGCAGTTTTTTTAAAACGGACGCGGACTGCGTTAGAAATTTCTTCTATGGATTTACAAAGTATAACGCTGTATGACAATAGTCAGCTTAGTTTAGTATTAAAGTAAATATGGTAAAGTCTGTCAATTCTGTTTTGATCTGAAAGAGACGTCATCCACGTGCCAAACAAAATCCATCAATAATAGTAATAATAATAACAGTGATAATAATATATCTATTAGCTAAAAATTACGCAAATATGCGAAGAGGGGGAACTGATGGACTGGGACGTAGCACTCTCTTTCTTTCTCTCTCTCTCTCTCTCTCTCTCTCTCTGATCTGACTATCTCTGCCTCCCTCTTTCTATTTCTCCCTATCCAGCCGAGTTTCTTCGTATTCCCTTTGCGTGACTTAATTACTCGTCGTTCTAATCCCTGTCCGTTAATATTTGCGCTATCGTAAAGGCGAATCAGAGCACTGACGGCTCTGTTTTCCTTATTTCCAGTTCTGCTTCTGGTAATTGGATCCGCCGGGCTTCCGTGATTAAGCGTCAGTCAGGAATAACTCGGCACGCGCGTTACGTTGCAACCGGGCCTGTGGTTGCACGGCTGATTAAAGTAAATGTTCGGCTGTTGATAGGATCGCGCGATCTTCCAGCAACGTGTGTATCGCTTATTAACCTTTTTCAGTTAGATATCGGTAAATATGTCATCGGGGGTATCAGGACGCCGTGCGGGGTTTATGCGCGATAAAGCTCGCAGATTTTTAATTAAACTCCCCCCGACGAGGAAATCCCTTTGATTTTCGTCGATGTATCTAATATTTATTGTTTACGCGATACGATTTAGCGGTGACTGACGGTTCCAAGTTGAGTAGACGACGCAGTTGCGATTCACTCCGAGGAATTTTTATCGGGAATGTCTGTAAAGTTTTATTGTTCCCGACGAGAGATTGTTAGCTTCGAATCAGCAGATTATTGTTAAGTAGAAAAAACATCAGAAGATACATAATCATATTGTGTCCAAGTTATTAATAATTTCTAATGAGAGTTTGTTAGCTTCGAATCAGAAAATTATAGTTATCGTTGGACCTTTACGCAAAATCGGATCGTTATACAAAATAAAAATTGTCTAAATGAATTGTAAAGAATATAAATTAGCTGAAGCTCATTTTCCTCTTTTAGTGATTGTAATAAGTTGAAGATAACGTCACGCTATCCTTAATTAAATTTATTTAAATTCACTTAAAACTTTCACTTGAAAATTCACTCAAATTCACTAAATTCGCTATCCTTAAATTTCTTAAATTCATCCGATGTCTTTATTATAAAATTCTTTTTAACTGATTACAAATGTTACGAGGTGCGATATATCGATATTCAATAGCCGTTTCTCGAACTAACTGCGGATAAGTTTTATTCTGCCCAAAGATTCGTTATATTTGCATAAATAGTTCAGTTATCGTTCGTTCTCCGAAGAAAGTTCGAAACAATAATACATAGATGTGCGGCATATTTTGTATTTCGAAATTTATACTGGACCATTGTTCGGAAGTTCTATTATCCAAAACAGGTACTCAGAACCCGTCAGGAGGCTGAACACGCGACACGAAATATTGGAATGGTTTTTCGGCGTAATCTCATGTTAGCGCTACAATAGAATCATATTTGAAGCTCCTTCAAAAGGGGTGGTTTCAATAGGATATCGAGCACAAAACAGAGCAACGCTCGAAGCCGGAGATTTACGACGGTTTGTTGCTGGTTTTCATGAATGTGTAGGCAGCTGTTCGCTAGGCTCGTGGGATGTTCGTTATAGCTCGCATAAGCTCTCTTTTACTGCCTTGGGCTTCTGATGGCCAATGCTCTAAACGAGTGTAAACACTATCGCGGATAAGTATATGGTCGCTTTCTATACTTACACGATACTAACGCATAAGCAGTGGCACATTACTGGCCGGAAAAATCGTGCGATGTGTTTCGATACGTTTTTGTAATAAATATAGTCTATTGTACTCTTAATAAATAATGGAAAATTTTTGTAACATATGAGGCGTTAAAAAAAATGGTTTAAGTCAAAACACTTAATTTGTGGATGATGAAAAAAAATTAAAAACTCTGTAAAATGCAATAACGTATGATATTGTTACCAACTCATTTATGAAAGCCCCTTTGAAGCTTCAACGTAAAATATTAAAGAAGAATCGCAGAAAATATGAAATTCGATATGATTTAATAATATTAAATCACTCTAGCAAAAAATTGACTTACGAAAGTTGTTTACATGTAATCGCCAGTTACAAAATTGTATCAGTCAAACGCACTTTTGTTTAAACAGCGAACAAAATAATACAAGTAATATTTCACTTGCAGTAACTTTATCTTCATTTATTTGCAGCGAAACGTGAAAAAATAAATTACAATAAAGTCTCTGTTAAGAATCCATTAAATTTATGATTATTTCGTCGATCGGAAAGTTTAAAGAAATGATTAAAAAGCAGTGACGATTACAAAGGTAGAATTTTAAAAATGTTTCGCATTTCGTACGAGAGATATATTATAAGAAAGATTCGACGGTGAATAAAAAGATAATTACGATGTAACAGACATGTATTTGCCAATATCTGTGCCAGGAATACGACATCCTTGATATCGTGTTCTACAGGGATGGGATTGCCGCTATTGATTTCCATAGCTACTGAATCTACAGCCCCCACCCGTTATTCCGGGCACGCAGTATATCAAATAATCGCTCGCGGAGCTTCGCGAATGACGGCGACGAAGTTATTTATTATTTCGCGATATTGTTTGCCCGTTGTTCCAAGATTCGCGTCAATAATATTGGCAAGCCGTCCCACGGCGACACCGCGGTTTTCGTTAACTCGGCGCGAGAGCGACGCGCGAACGTCGCGACGCGACGCTCCGATAAAAAAAGAAAAACACTCTCTGTCCAGCGCTATTTCATTTTCATACCTGCGCGGCCAGCCCTTCCCGCGCAGCTCTGTAATTACGTTGTTCGCAGTTTGAACCGGGCGTCCGCGTTTATTTCGTTACAGCACCTCGGGACGCTCTAATTCAGCCGGGGATAGTTCCCTTCGCGGCTCGCTCCGCCGCGAAAAGAATCGCAGGTGTTGTAAGTGAAGTGCAAGTGCGGTGGACGGTTCAGCTTTTTCAGCTGGTCGTAGCCTGCGCGCGGCCGTGATGGAGCAGCGTGCAGGATGGTGTGGGCGGGGGGCAGCGTTAAGGATAAAGTTGTCCGAAAAAAGTGGAATTTTTGAAAAGCCTGGCGGGAGAATATTTCGTGGCCGGCTGAGCTGGCCGTTATAAATCCCGGAATAAAAATAGCGTCTCGCTGTGGCGGGGCTCGCGGTAATAAAACTGAAACGGGCGAGAAGGAAACGCGGATGCTGCGCGTCGCTCGAAAAAAATTCCATAATCAGGAACAAAGGCGTCAGCCGTGATACGTTTATTTGGCCTGCTTCGACGCGGCGGGCTTGACTCCTTTTATCGAGCGGAACGGTCGCCGCGCGATCAAAGCCGGATATATCCGTGCATAAGTTGACCCCGAAGTTCGGCCGGGCTCGAATCAACTTTTCCGGAGGGAAATCCTTCGAACACACCACGGCCGCCGCCGCCGGTTTTTCCTAAATTCACGGCGTCACGCGAGAAATGGGTAGTAATAACGCAGTAATAACGCGTAGTAATAACGCGAGCTGAAGATAATCATTATCGTGACAAGAAATTGTTTGACACGCGCCTCGGTTAACGAGCGCAATTTTAAATTCATAAAGCTTAATTAGCGTGTATCAGGGGTCGCTTGTGCTCAAGCTGGCCTGTGTCCGAAACATGCGAATGCCTGCCCTCGCACCAAATCCCCTCTGCTCCCTTTCCAGATTATATTGGTTCGGTCTTCCCCCGCCGGCGATTATGCTAGCATACAAAGTATTCGTCTACGGTAGACTTTGCTGCATAGAGTAGCAGCGGTCTTAATTTTAAGACGACGGATTTTAATTTCAGTTCGAAGCATGCAACTGATACTTGTTTCTTCGATTTGTTTCCTACCACAATCTGAAAATATGTGTCTCACTTATATAACATTAACAATTTTTCAGCTGGAAATATTTTTCGCGAAATTCTTCAGAGATCATTATCGTTTTAGATGATGTCAGCTTCCAGAAGACACAGGAACCGCGTGATCACGTCCGTCAGACGAGGCACCCTTTGTTCATTTCACAGTTGAAGCTCTCAAACATTGAACATTATTTCGGCAAATAGTTTTTGTCGGATGTTGTTAATTATTCTGTTGCAACCATCGCTCCCACGGATTGTCGTTATTGTTACATGAATATGCGTATGAAATTACCAAACTGGAAGGAAAATTACAGATGCGGCTACATTTACTGTTAAACGAGCATTTCATGTTCCTTGTTCTATGTAAATGTTATTTTCATTTGAATAGTTTCAGAAAACAACGTAGAAGAACTTTATTTGCAAAAGCTGAGGTTAACGAAAGTGAATTTAATTTGTGGGAGGGTGAGTATCGATTGCAAAACAGTGAGTGTCGCTTGTAAAAGGGTGAATTTGATTCGAACGAAAAAATGAATTACACTGACTTCCAATCGTAAACATTATATAAAAATATTCTACAAAAATATTACATCAAAATATATACATATAATTTAAATATTAAATATTATTCTTGGACGATTCGATGTTTGCTCGTATTTCGTATGACGAATTGCTCTTCAAATGACGGACGTCATTTTGTGGAAGATCTGCAAGCACGGCGCGTTCCACCGATCTTTTTCTTCTCTCTTGATGCCTCAATCGTTTGTCCGTTACTGTACGAGGCAAACAGGAAACGTCACTCGACGCCAATTTGCCGCTTCTGCTTAGGCCAACGCTTGTCCCCGCGACGCGCCGCGACGATTCCTAAGCACGCATGAAGCACCAGATTTATTCAGTTTCGTTTGCGTAACGACGACGCACGCCCCTGGCCGATCGTAACGAGTGTCATCATCATCTTCTGTTAAGGGACACAATCTTTCCAACAATTTTTCCATTTTCTCTGTCGCGCCCGACGAGAGAGAGAGAGAGGGAGAGAGAGAGGGAGAGACAGAGAGAGACTGCAATTTCAACGAGGAAATGGTTAATACCGCACCGCCTTCTTTGATAAGGTGATTTCACGGGCCCTTCTTCATTCAACTCTTACGCTGCGACGATGGGTTTTGTTAGGGAATATTGAATGTCCAAGTATTTTGATGGCGCCTGTTTTCTTTGCGATCCAAATTTATTCTGTCCAGGGAGAACCACGAAGGTATTTACACGGGACGACACGGTTCGCAGCTGCACTTAACCGGAGAGCTCGTCGGTCTAGCGAGAGCGATCGAAGCCTCTCTCGACGATTACTGAAATTACAAGAGACCTTCCGGGATGGCTCGTTTATTCAAATATTATCCGATTTATACCAAGTTTTCTCGTTCGTTTGCACGCGGCATATTCCGGCATCGATAAAAAATTCATTTCAAATTTCTCAACGGCGAAAAAAGTTATGGGCATTGTTGGTGGATCGGTATTAACCCGTTCGCGTTTTATTTTCATTGTCTTCGATAAATCTCCGGCATTGTGCATTCATTTGTGCGCTTCCTTTTCATTATTCCACTTAACCGACCTTCTTCTTATCGTGATCATTTTTTAGTTTGAAAAGAGACCATATTTTCATTTGTCGTATATTCGTGTTTATTTTCGTTCCGTAATTTTGATCATTGTCGTACACGCGATCGAAGAAGCTGCGTGGAAAAAAACATTGAAATATCTTTGTTGTTTCTAAGTGCACGACGAAAGCTGTTTCGTGCCTTTGAGAAGTCACCGAACGCCATCGTGCAATGTTGACGCCTCGAGACGCCCGACGGCAAGCTTAGCAATTATGGCTACTTGTGCGCAGAGCAAGCGTCATGTTTCTCAGCAAACCACAGTCAAAGGTGCGCAGTAACTAAACTGTTCGACAGGGCGAGCAAAATGGTTGCAAGGGAAAAATGTTTTTCGCCTCGCTTTTCTCACAGAATTTCTCGTACGCGTACAGCGGTCCACACGCTTCCCGATAAAATTTCGCCTTTTACTTTCTGAAAGTGGTATTCGAAATATTTTCCACGAGGCGAAGCAATAAACAACATATTTCCTTCCATATCACATCTTTAATATCACAATATTCAGTGTGTGATTAAATTTGTTGTACGCTGATGTATCTACAAATAATGGAGACATTTAAATGTTACTATTCAGCTATTTTATCCTGTATATAATAATAATAATAATAATAATAATAATAATAATAATAATATAATAGCGAATTTATTTATTCCCGTAAACGCGTAACTCGGAGATTTCGATGTTCCAGAATAAATAAATGATTAAAATTATTATAATTTTCCAGGAACATCGGCAGAGTAATCTGCTATATCAACAAAGAACGAACTTAAAAAAAAAATAACAGTCGTCAAATAAAAATTAAACTGATCGAGAGAATAAAATTAAATTTAAAGTAAAAAGTAGTTTAAAAGTAGGCTTTCCATAGAAATGTTTAAAAGTTAACAAGTTTCAGGCGAAGGGAACTTTAGAACTTGGCGATGGAAGATAAGACTGTCCATTATTCCAGTTTAGTGTTAATGGCTTTTTAGATTTCTTCTTGCGGAAAAGTGCAGTGCATCCGCAAGAAAGAATAGGATGAGGTCCGTTCTGGAGAACTGCATTAGTCCGTAAATTTTTTACGGTCAGGAGACTCGGGGCTGCAGAATAGTAAACATCATTTTTAAGACTACTAACTCGGTTATCAAGCGCTCGTTGCTATCGAAATAAAAATTCCGAGCACCCCGGGTTACAGTTGATTGTCGCAAACGTAAAATTACATCCCTCGTTGCACACGAATTTTCGGTTTCTGATGGAACAACAACTGCAGAAAATTAGTGAAATTAGAGCAATACGTTGATCGACCTGTACTGGTTTTCTTTATATATATTTCATATATTTTATTTATTGTCGCATCATTGTAATTTCGTGTATATACTAATCGAACAGAAAAATTGTATTCCAAAATTGACTTTCGATATTTCCGAAAAAATTCTACCTAGTTTTAAATTCAAGTTAAACCGATTGTGTGTGTGTCAGTTTTAACGAAAATCGCCACGTGAATGAACGGAAGTCACAAAATTCCAAAAAGCGTTAACACGGTTAAACACGCGAATGCTATGAATCCACTGCAAATCCACGCCAAATTATTTGGTCAAGCTTTAATTGACAGCGAGAAAACGTTCGGCAGGCACAGTGTCCGTGGAAAGGGCAACAGTTGGACAAACGTTGGGAAGAAAGGTGGTGCGCATGTAGTAGTTAATTGGCGAAGAAATATGTGAACGGCACGTCCGCGCCCGTAAACCGACGGGGCAGCCCATGAAAAATAAATATAAGTGTATTTAAAACGAAAATATTGGAGCCTTACGCCACTCCTGTGACACATAATAGCGTCGACTCGTAAATATCCTGAGAACGGTGTTTTCACGGCAACGAACGTAGTCACGTACTCAATTTACGACAGGACATTCTACGCCGGTGGATTTTCCATCGTTGTCAGACTCGGCTTGAAGAGCCATCCACACATTCCCGGCGACAAACTGCGCGGTTCGCGCGCGCTCGTAAAAAGCTTAAAAACAAAATCAATGACGGAGAAAAAAAACCGAACGCGAAGCCGCTCGCAATTACTTTGTTTTCCTGTCCCGTGAAAAAAGGCGTGTCTCCGATAGCGCCGATATTAACCTTACCCGTGGGAAGACTTTAAGAGTTGTGCGTGCGACATGGACGGGGCATTTACGGCGTCCAGGAACATTTCGGATTTAATACTTCAACTTCTTTTGTTATCACTGCGGAGTAGCTCGGCTGAAGCAGCTGTTGGACTTTATGTCTATAAAACGCCGTCCCTTATTAGCTCTTTTATGCCGACTTTGCAGACACTTGGCCGCGATGATGAATTTTTGACTTTTAATGCCTCTGTGCGTTCAACCACCCTCCCTCCCTCTCTTCGCCGGGTCATAGTTCGTTGTTCTTCGCGACATGTCCGCCGGCACGCTATTCCCAATTCCGAGGTTTACGGCGAAAGTTCCTTCGTTACAAGCAGGCAATCGAGTAATAATTGTTACTAATGATTTGTAAGCAGTGTTCCAGGAATGCGGAATCAGTGCGTAAAAAATTCGGCGGAAACTTCGGCGGAGGATCGCTGTTTCACGACGGTGCCGACCTCGTTTCTCGCAAACGCTGCCCGGCAACCGCACGAATTAAAATGTCAGGTTCGATCCCATTCTCTCAGCTCGCTTGTTACCAACAGATCTCTCTGTTTATTTAGAAGCGCCCGGTAATTGATTAATGCGCTCGATACCGCGTCGACGGTCACGCATGGATGACACTAATATATTTCGGTTTGCGTTGCGGTACGTTCGAATGAATCGAACATTTCTACGATTTTTAGAGCGTGATGGAGTTGATATAAATCGTGATCTTTCGTTTTACTTTTTTGGTTTCGTCTGGGAAATTACTTTGTTTCGGGGAATTTTTGAGGTTAGTGTTAGGCAAAAAGACTACGGAAGCGCGGGTGATGAATGTTAATTTTGGTTGCAAGGAGGCAAAATATTTGCAAGAAATATTCCCTCTGAAATCACAAACGAATTCACGCAACCCGGTCGAATTTTGAAAAATTTCTATTCTAATACTTCATTATACACACATATTTAACAATTAATATATTTATTTTCGAAATATATTCAATATTTCTGTAGTATCGTAATTTAGTGGGTACGTTTAGGACGAGGAGGAGTGTTAGGCTTAGAAGACCGTAGTTTTAAGACTTTGTATTTATGGTAGGCAATAGAAGAGAAATGTTGGCGAAGGCCGGGTCAGATGGGAAAAATCCATGGCGACAGGGAGCCGGCCGATGCGATTATCACGTTTTTGGAAAAGGCAGGCGCTGTGTCGAAGGAGCGTGTTTGGAGTGGACAGGGTGTGTTCGAGAGTCGTCGAGTGAGGAGCGTTGCGAGTTGTAGAATTAAGTGAAGTAGTTGTAATCCTAGTTGAAGGTAAAGTACGCGATATTTTCTGTCTTCACCACGTTTAGTCCTTTCCTAATCGATACAGATTCTATATTGTTTAAATATTAGACAATTTCTGCATAATTTTGAGGGCTCAGGCGGGATTTGAGGAAAAGGTAGCGTTGAATGATAACAATGATATTGTGACCGTAGGAGTTGAGAGTTCAACTTTAGTTGTTGTGTTGTGCATTGAAAAACCTTTTAAGATGTCTGAAGGAAACGATACCGTTGTCGAAGTATCACAAGCAAGCCTATCTGCTGACAAATTAGAGGAAATTCTAACAATGAAGTTAACCGGTTTAAAGGAAGAATTGAAGAGTAGCAAGCTGAGGACGTCAGGAAATAAAAAGCAACTACAAGATCGGCTTAAAGCAGCCATAACTAGTTGTAATCCTAGTTGTACATACGGTACGCGATATTTCCTGTTTTCATCACGTTTAGTTCTTTCCTAATCAATACATATTCTATATTGTTTAAATATTGAACAAATTTCTACATTTCAATATTTTCTTCTTCTGAGACCGGAAACGGCGTCTGCTCCGCACAGATTCAAGAAAATTCACGCGTTTTCACCGCCGGTTTCCCGCATCTGCATCGCAAATGCGGGTCGATGGACACTTTTCCGTGGCTGCGACACGGCGGTCGATGGAACTCCGATGGCGGCGCTAATTAGTTATCGCTCGAAATATTCGAAATAAGGAACGTCGCCGAGAATTCTCTATTTTCATCGGAAATATTGTTGCGCTTTTATTTTATTCGCACGGTAGAATCTGGATTATCCGAAGCTGCAATATCTGATTATTCTAAATACGACAGCATATTCGAGCCTGCACTACGATTTCTTTCTGCACTGAATTAACACTTCTTCGTTTTCATAATTTGTCTGATAATAATAATCTGTCATTCCTAAACTTTGATGACAGATGAATCAAATTTTGTTTCGATTTGCAAGAAATGAATAGCACAGTGGAGACTCTCTTATCTGAAGATTTCTGTTTGTAATATTTGCATTTATGACAAAAGCAACTAGGTCGAATACAGCACGTTGTAAATGCAACACAAAAATTCAACAGTATTTATAATAACGTTCTCGTTAATATCAACTGAATGGAACTGTTGAGAATGAAAATAAATTTTTATTTAACTCCTGCTCGCTGCGATCGAGGTGGAGAATTTCTATTTTGCATTAAGATCCGCGGTCTACTCGTAATACAACCGGTGAATTTCCTCTGCGAGCAATCTGTGAGTCTTGACAATAACATTTTCCAGCGTTGCAGAATCTAATTCTAAAGGACGGTATGCAGGTTGATAGCCATTTCTCCCGGTTTTCGCCGTGAACGCATTACAGTAAAATTTCCCCAATTTTTCATCAGCTTGTGAACAAAAGTGAAGGATTTGGAAGAAGGAGATTCGATTATTCGAGCCTCGTGGCTCGTTTTTGTAACAATAATAATATTTTCATAATTATAAAAACGAGGTACAAGGCTCGAATAATCGTATCTTGCCTTCCCAAATTGTCCATTTTTGTTTACAAGACGAAGGAAAATTAGGGAGAATTTACTGCAATAATCGGACGATCGTCCGCACTTGAATTACGGGAATCAATGAAACGACATTGGGGCTTTTAATTGGGTGCCATAAAATAGCAAGTACGGGGACAGTATTGCAATATTTTCGTCGGATTTTTATCTGCGATATTTCGGCAAATTAGTCGTTACAATGTCGGGCGTTCTGTTGCGCGTGATGAACGCAGAGACGGATAATGAAACGGGCAACGAACAGTTGCGCAACGTGCACGTTGCGCGATCGTTATCCGCGTTCCTACGAAAATAAAGAAAATTCAGATATGATAGAGCGATTGTTTGAAAAATTTCGCGGGACGTGCGCGTTAATGCTTGTCAGGACTTATCGACACGCGGACGCCGTTGGATCAGCATCGACGTATGCAAATTTATTATTTACGGTGTAAATATAAACGCGTTCACTTAACCATAACTGTACAGAGTATCGACACTTCTCAATGTCGTTTCGACAATGCTGAACTTTCCTGGCACGAATGTTTTACCGATAAATCAGCGATTGCATTGAACGCAATGCATTTCGTGCTGCTTGCATTTTGATAATTTATAGCATTGCTATCTACAGTGTTTACACTAGAAGTCAACTTCTACATAAGTCTCACTTCACTGCATAATTAAATCGCTGTATCTTCTTTACTAGATATCAGTTGTTATTAAATATATTAAGGTTTTAATTTCTGTCAAAAATATATAAGTTAAAATTTCTAATTGAACTTCTATTAAAAATTTATTATAATTTAAAATCTCTAATTATATTTCCATTGTAAATGTACCAAGATATTAAATTTCTATTAAATTCTATTACAATTTAAATCTATATTAAAAATTCGTTATAATTAAATTTTATATTCATAATTTATTATAATTCGTATCACCCCTATTTAAAATTAATTATTCTGAATCTGTGTTAAGAAACTAATGAAGCTTAATTTGCGAATTTGATGTGTCTGTGATAAGTACACCGATTGTGTTATTTTACGTTGCCACGCTCGGTTACTACCGGAAGCAAGCGACCACAAATGCATTTGTCGCTCAACGCACTCCTCTTTTTTTCAATTTCGAACCGCCCGTTGTAACATGTGACAACTCGTTTAGATGTTATGAGGATGCTTCCCATTGTCCCATTTTCAACAGCAATTAAAGTATCGTGAATTTCCTTGCAATACGAGGATCGAAATTTACGGGCTTGTTTTTCCCGAACTGGGAGCACTATACCTGCGAATCGCACTAACGTATTTACTGTGTATATGAGACTATGCATCATGTGTCTAGGCGTTGCCGGCCCGAGAATAACACTCGCAGTTTCCCATTGATATTTTCATGTTCGCACTTTATTTTCTTCTTTTCCATTGTGTGCTTAGCAGCGTCGGAGAACTGCATGTTGACGATTTCCCGAACTCACGGCAGATTTTTCATACCCACTAAATCACGTATACTGCTTCCGGTGCGGTCTTTTTGCATTTCACCGGTCACACAACTCCGTTCGAAATGTTACCCGGCGGATCTGACTTTTGTGAGTTTGTAGCTCGCGGTGCAGCATTATTATGATGCGGTTTTCAAGCAACTGTCACTCAAACACTAACAGCATTATTCGAGACCTAAAAATTCGAGAATATAATTTGGACATTCTAGAACATTGTTTTCTTCGTTAAAATTTGATATCTGATATCCAAGTATATTAAATTAATTATTAATTTCTTTCGTTAATATTTACCATTTCGATGGAATATTTCCTACCCTTGATTTATAATTATTGAACAGCGAATATTTGGGCATATTTTCATTATAATTATTTCATGAAAATCGGAAGAAGAAAATTTTCTTTGGGAAAACAGAGAGCACAGAATAATAGAACAGTGCATATTCGTTAATATGCCCGGATTGCGTCATAAATACATAAAGATTCGCCGGCTACCAATTAAATCTCACAGATACAACATAATTATATTTGAGCTTGATATATCTGTTGAGCCGTTGAAGATCGCCGAAAACGTCTGACGACAGCGATGAGTCTGTGCACCTCGAACCAATATTTGCTCCTTTTTACTGGTTTCGCCAGGTATCTTTGCCGAAATATTGGAAGTCGGGACGTGAGATCCAGGCCACCGATACAGACGGTCTAGGTTTATTCGCGGATGTATTCCTACATTCGTATGCCGAATGCTGCATAAGTCTCGCGGTTGAAATTCCCGTGGGATGCCTTTTGGCTATTTTACCGATTTCCTAAAAATCGCGCAAGAATACAGTTTTCGCCGGGTGTAAGTAGACACCGGGCATGAGCATCGGCTGGTTGTCGTTCCAGTATGCAGAAATTGCAATTCGTTTGTGCGAAATCTAAAGCCGGATACCATCAATTTATTCATTTAGAACTGAAGTTTTTTGCGCATTTTTGTCACGTACCGTCGGCGTTGGCAATTCCAGATGATTGATAGGACATCAAGAAACAGTGTAGAAAATGATTGAAAACATTATATTTAGTTTTCATCCAATTTCCTACCCTGAGATATTTTTTATTTTGCACGTGATTTGATTTTGCACCTCTTTCCAGGAGTCTGACATATGGGGTTTGGTTACTTTAAAGTGCTGCAACTTCGCGAGAAAAAAAATTAAAGATGAAGGATCAAACTTTACTCTACTCTAAACGGCATCCCCGGAAAAAATTTGACAAAGTCCGTGCACTTCGTCAAACTTGGCAATTTTCAATATGATAAACAGGGATTCAGATTTAAATAGTTACAGTGGCGAGAGTGCGTAGAATATAAAATTGAGAAATATCGTCTTAAACTAGAGGTTTCAAGATTTAATTTGAAATAAAAATAAATGATTTTTCGCGAAGTTACCGTCAGTCAAAGTTGACCAATTCTCATCCGATATGTGCCTATGCTGTAATCTTTCGGAGCAGTTTATTACCATAAATCTCAGTTATTAGTATCAAATTCTACGAGCCAAAATTCTTACAATTAGCACAAGTACATAAATACTAATTTCAGAACCTAATATTTCAAGATTGCCCGCCATTATACACACATTATCGCATTTTGTTTCGTGTTTATTTCATCGGGACTTCGGAATCGGTTCTCCCAGCCAACGATTGAATATCGAGTCGGGCAATCGTGGTATCCTTTAAATTTAAATTTGACGCTTAAGATGGGGATCGGAGGTAATAGAGATGGAGTTCGGGTGATGTATGCGTTATGGGGGGGGGGGGGGGGGAGAAGTACGAGTAGGAAAACTGGCTGATTCATAATCGGGAATGGACTGCGGAACAGCTAATTCCGAAAAGTAGTTGCTCTCGGCGCGGCGGGAGCAATAAAGCTGTTGCGCGCAACTATTCCTCAGTTCTGCTTTACACAGTTGCCTATGCGATAACACGACCACGATAAATAAATGCTGGAATGATCGTTTCTGGGCTTTCGAATTCAGATATAATCGCGGTCTATAAATTCTCCAACTCGCCGCTTCGTTCCGCAGGATCCTTGCCAGAGGAAAAGGAACGCAACAGAAACTAGAGACTCTGTTCGGGACGTTATTTTCGATTATTTGTGGCCGAACCGTGCTTAAATAAGCAAACGGAAAGCGGTCGTACTTGAAAAGCGAGCTTCGGAATTATTCAAGGAAATCTCTTCAACGAACAATCGTTAAATTAATACACGGACTGTAGATTTTATGTGAAACGAGTCTGCGAGAACGTTTAAGGAATTTAATCATTAACTTAACCCTTAATTTAATCCTTAATCTTGAGTTTTTTCAAAAATGATTTTTACACTGGGGTCATGATAGACCCGACGGAAAAACTGTAAAAACGCTTTATTGATATTATATTCTTAGCTAATGAAATCATGTGAATTTAATTAAACTTTTACTACAATGAGAAATAAAAATACAATGACGGGATTATTCATCACTTCGATATTTCAGATAGAAAGTACTATTGAACTATTTTCAACTTGTTAGTATTATTAAGAAATTAAGTGAATATCTATTTAGCTCCTGTATTATGTAATTAGTGCAGTCAATTTTTATCTGCATAAAATCTGCATAAAAATCTGCAGTCTAGTAATATATTATCTTATTTGCATACATGTTATTTGACAAAATTATTTGCTATTTTATGTTAATATATAACTAGTCTTTCTCTAGATTATTTCATTATTGGAGAGAGAGAGAGAGAGAGAGAGAGAGCGAGAGAGAAAGTAAGAAAGAAAGAAAGTGAAAGAGAGAGAAAGAGAAAGAAATCCATTTGAAATAACGTTCCATTTAATAAAATAGATATCATCGAAGCTATTGATATCGATTTCTCGCAGCAGAGGTTCGAGATACTGTTTCTCGTCTGAGGTACTGTCTATTTAGCTGGTTCCGTGTGGTTTTACAGGAATCCCTTAGGAGCGAGCCAGGTTCATGTCAGGCAAACTTGGAGCTAGAATCCCAGAAATATAACCGTAAAGGTTAAAGGTTGCTTTAAATTATCTTCCTTTTAGTATAAATTCTGCACTTGTGGAATACTCTACTTCTATGATATAATGATCTCCCCAAGGGCTTAACATTTGGGGTATGGTACCTGACCAGCGAACGAGGTAGAATCCCAGAAATATAACCATAAAGGTTAAAGATTGCTTTATATCATCTTCCTTTTCATGTAAATTCTGCACTTGCGGAATCCTCTAATTCTGCGATACAATAGTCCCACTAAGGATTTAATATTTGGATCGCGGTACCACCGACTCTGTTCGGGCTATTTCCTAATTCTAGCACATTATAATAGCCCCCTACGGCTTTAATATTTGAGTTTTGACTCACTTAACTAGCAGATGACGTAGAATCCCAGAAATACGGCCACGGAGGTTACACGTTGCTTCGAAATTATCTTACCCCCAGATGGGGTTGAGCTAAATTTTCAGATTGTGTTATTCTTTAATTTTACACTGCTTCTCCTAGGGCTTCAATAGCTTAATTTTGGCATGCCTGTAGGGTTCCAAATATTTACTATGATATGACTTTCTGCTAAGTTTCTAATGGCCTTTTTCTTCTAGTAAGATATACAAACCTTAATTTGTATCTAGTTCTTTAGTATATAACTCTCTTCTATAAATAATTTCTTCGTTATTTCTAAATTTTTATTGAATGAGTTTAGGTTAGAATTAGGATTATTCTACTCACATTCTAGTGACCTTTTCCTTCTAGTGAGATGTACAAATCTTAGTTTGTATATAGCCTTCTTCTATAAATAATGTCTTTGTTATTTCTAAATTTCTAGTGAATGAGTTTAGGTTATGTATAACATCATTAATCACTCCAGTCTTGGTACTGCAGAAGATTCTTCTATTATTATCAGTATGACTTTCTAGAGGCCATTTTAAATTAAGCCAGTAAGAAACCCTTTTACTGGATCCTCTTTTTTATAAGAATCTGTTCTTTTAACCCAGGAGCCCTGCTTGGTCGATTCAGGTTAAGTGTTAATGGAATTTCTTATTTTCGTCGTCCGCTAGCGAGGTAACCAACCTGAATCCATTAATCACTCCAGACTAGGTGCTACACGAGGTTCCAAAAACATCGCTATATCTTTTCGATCGGTACCTTTTAGTGAATTGTCCAGTTAGTGAATTAGTCCAGTTGGTCTAATAACATGTGTAAGCATTCAGCTGAAATTTGCATAAAACATACACAAATGTTCTCTTGCATACAATTACTAATATTCAAGATATTACTATTAAATAAAAACATTTATCGCGTCAGTATTATTACGATTTTAAAATATATCGACATTAATGGACATTTAAATATAAAAATTACATATAAAAATCTGTATAAAAATGTAATTTTTCTTAGCGAATTTACTAGCGAGTTTTCTAGTGACTTTCCCAGTGAAGTTTCTAGAAAAATCATCCGTCAAAGATTTTCAACTGATTAAACATTGATGGAAATTTATACATAAAATACATAAATCTTACTAGACCTAGTAATCATATGTAGTAAATTTCTTAGTATATCTCCTAGTTAGTTTCTCATGATTTTTCTACAGAACTTTATATCGAAAATTTAAAAAATACGGAAACATCGATGGAAAATTATACATAAAATACATAAATCTGAACATAACAAATAATTTTTTCTAGTGATATTCCTAGTCAATTTTCTGGTGTACTTAATACCGAAGATTCTAAAACATATTAAAATTGTTAGATATTTGTACGTAAAATACAACCAAGTTATTTTTTCTAGCAAAATTCCTAACGAATTTCCTACTGAATTTTCTCTTGTCGTTAAAGAGCCAAAGACAAAAATTGCCCAACGGTGAAATCCGAATGGAAATCTCGGGATTTCATACCAAAACTGTTCGAAACAGATCTATTTCTTTCGCTGATGTCATCTGGCCCAGAGCGTTGCTCTCCGGGGCAAGTTAATGAACGGATGTAGGTCGGGCAGATTCTATTTTTATTTATCGCTGCCGAATTCGATCAGTCCGGGCTCTTGTTAATTAATATTCGAGACCGGGAGGATTATACTTTGTCGGGTTGTAGAAACGCTCACGATTTAACCGGCTCGCAAGACTGATTCCTCGAATCGAAGGAGAACAAATCGTGGTCTAAATTACATAGATTTTCCCGGGGATTGATCGATCGTCTACCATTGCAGCCAGCTGACCTGCTGAAATGGAAGCAAGTAGCGACCAGATTCAGCGAATTAATTACCGAAGCCCCTGACCTACTGCAGCTGAATGAAGATCGATCGCACTACATGGTAACCGTGGACGACAACGCCGGAAATGCGACCACCGGCTTAAGAAGCCGGAACCGCGTGTTGGCGGCGTAAAGAAGGACAAATGGGAGCGTCAAAGTTCAGATAAATCAGGATCAAGATCGAAAGAAAGCACGGCGTTAAGTCTCCCCCCCAACCCTCGCTCTCGCTGGAAGAACAACGAGATTACAAAAACTTTGTGCGCGCTTCGGCGACCGGTTTGCTTTTTAACTTAAAAATACGACTTCACCTGCTTCCGTAATCCGACATTTTTGCCCATTAAATGGAAGATCGTTCTATTAACGAACGTGCTTATATAGAAGAGCAAAAACAATGACAGCGTTGTTTGCCATGGCACCGCTCGCTGTCTACGACAAGGATTCTGAAAGGACAACTCAACATCCTACTTCTAAAAGACCTGAATTGTTATTGTATCGAATTGTGTTATAGTTAATATCCTTTATTGTAAATAAAATGCCGCGACGCGAGAGAAATTGTGTACTTCGCAACAATATTATAATCGTATAATAATAAGTTGAACATGACAAAATTATCATATTTGAAGCATGACATTTTTGGTTCGGATTTTATATTATAATTAAATATCATACATAAATATGTATTGTAGAGCTTATAGTAACTATGTATTACTTACTCGGTCTTTTGTTTTTTACACAATAAAAAAAAATGTTTTTCTTTCTTTGTATTCATGCAACCTGTCGCAATCCCCTTTTCGGACTTTTTAAAAAATATAAAATATTTTAACAACGAAACATAATTTGTATATAATCATATTGTTACACAATTTTTTGTGTATATACATAACTTTTGCCGTCAAAAATTTCAAAAAAAAATTTTGCAGTTGGTCGAAAAAATGCAACGGAGACCGCAGCTCGCGAGTTCATTTCTCGCGCAGCTGAAATATCATCCTTTGAACCTTCCCGGTCATGGCGGAGCGAGAACGTAAAACCGAACCGGCGGCCCGGAGTATTTTCATTTTAATAACGAATTTATACAAATGCTCGTCGGCGATCTCGGATATCAGGAATTTCGCCGTTTTCAATTCCAATCGATAGAGATATTAACCGCCATTACGTTGTACGAGAGTTCCGACGCAGTGCCAAGCAACGCTGTTCGCCTAATCAGCCGCCATCCCACGGGAACCGTCGAGTTTCCGGAAGCTTTACGCATTTATTTTCACTGTGCGCGGTTTCTTTAATCACACGCCATTCAATATGTAAACTGCTCTCTGCCAGTGGTTTGAATTCGATTCTCATCGCCGGCAGCTTTTGAATTTCCCGCGCTCGATCGCGGCATCCATCGGACATTTTCGTTTGAAACTTAATTTTCTTGGAATCGTTGATCCGGGAACGATCTTCTGACGCGTTTCCTACGAATTGGTTCATTTAGCTCGTCAGCTGAATAGCAAATTAATTTGCAACGTTGTAGACACTTGATTTAATTGTTTAATAAAGAATTGTCTAGTTTTCATTTTTACTTATTTATATTTGTAACAATGTCGTAGCTGATTCGGCAGTACGTGTGCTAAAAATATGTATAATAATGTGATATTATTTATAATATTTATTAACTTGCGACATTTTAGCGATATGATTAAATTATTTAATAAAGAAGTTTGGCGACGGTCGTTGTGTGTGTTTGGTCGAGAAAAGGAGAGGGGAGACGTTTCGTCCGGGGCCCGCTAGAGGACTCATCAGTAAGGCTATCCTAGCGTGCCCTTGCCTTAGACGTGGGGGTAGGACGAAGTCTCTGTATATATAGGGATCGAGGCGGCTTGGTTACTAGCGGGAAGAAGAGCCCTCTGCTGGCGGGTCTGGAGGTAGCCGCCACAGAAGTTTCTATTTTCAATCGATATTTGTCCATATCTGCAATAGTGTTAATATTGTCCTCAGTAATTAAAGATCTCGTAGCTTGAATTGGTATTTATTCATGTTTATAATACTGTTAATATTGTTTCTAATATTGTTAATCTGCAACATTCTATATATCTAATTAAATTATCAAATAAATAATTTCTTAGTTTTGGTTATTACTTATTTATATCGATAATAATGTTAATATTGCATTTAAATGTTGTGATCAATTTTTCCATATTTACATACTTAGAATTTTGATTAAAATTATTATTAATTTAATAACATCAGTAGAAAAATTTATTTCTAAAATTCTTAAATTATCGAAAATCGATGAAATTTATATTTAAAGTAGCTTCACCTATTTGTTCAACATTAATTACCAGTATATCAATCGAATTCAGTCAAATTCCATTTTATTTAATTGCAGAAGAATCAGAAATAGTTTCTGGACGTATTAGAAGATTATTTGGATGAATTTTTCTAGGTGCATATTTAACGATTATTTCTGTCTTCGATAGTTATTATACTTTTTTAAAATCCTGTTACCAAATAAGTTTGAAAACCGAGATTTCTAATACATTAAAAAAAAGATGTCGTCTGTTAAATGCTGTTTCTAAAGGAATTCCTTCAATCAGGTATTATCGAAATAATTTTCTTCGTTTTTCAGACTCGAATTAAATCACAGAGAGCACGCGGCATTCCAGTGGATGGTAATTAATTAGGCTTTTATTCTGCAGCAAGTACACAGCATTTAAAAGCCTCGAGAAAATTTCGTTATTGCGGACACACGGACGGAGGAGGGTAGTAACAGAGGCGCCGGTGCGCTCGAAACGTGTTTGAAACTAATTTGCTACACTCCAGCTCATTAAAATAATTATTCGACGTAACGGTAATTATGCAACCGTTACAGCTTCATGCTTGCGCTTTTCCCGTACTGTCGACGCTATCAATCTTCCAATGAAACAAACGTGTCCAATCTTTCTCCGGTTTCAATCAAGTATAAAATTTCATAAAACAAATTTTCATCAGGCAATTAAGTTTTTAAAGCATTCGAAACTTGTTTTCGAATATACCTGTAAATAAGTTCCCAAATAGATGGGGAACATTTCTGTACATAATTTCCGAAATAAATGACGAAAATAGTTTTCTACAATTGTCGAAAAAAATGGAGAAAATAATTTTGCACAATTTACAAAATAAATGTAGAAAATAGTTTTGAATAATTGTCAAAATAAATGAAGAAAATGATGATATATACTTTTTTTTTTTTTTTAATTTATCGTGGGGGAAATCTGCTGGTCAGACACCCCCGTCCCGCCCGAAGGGCGGGGCGGGGGTAGTGCGGGGTTCGACCCGCTAAAACCCCCACGGCGGCCTAGGGCGCTGTCGATTAGCGGGGGAGCCACGGGAACTCTCAAGAACACGACCGCGGCTCCCCCTCGCCTGGCCGGCCACCAGGATGGAGCGGTGGCTGGCCGCATCCCGGGGGGAGATTAATCCTCCCCCCATGAATCATCTTGATTCGGCGGAGCGGGGGACCGCACTCCACACCGCCTCGTCATGACGGCCGCACCGGCGGCCGTCGGGGGCGACGACTTTTCGTCGCCCCCACTTCTAAAAGGACATCCTCGGTTGGCGGGCGGCGGGCAATTAAACCAGAGATCTGGTACACCCGCCGCCCGCCTATTCTCAGCTGCTCGGCGACCCCGCTCGGCAGCCTCCTTCTGCAACATTACCAGTTCGCAGAAGGCTATGGCTGCCGCCCATTTTGTCGGGCTCTCCAGCATGGCCCCAACTAAGCTGGAGAGAGCGAGGTCGCGACCAACTTCCCTTCTTAGGACTCGGCGCAGCACTGAAAAGGCGGGGCATACCTCCAGTGTATGCTGCGCCGAGTCCTCCTCCGCGCCACAGTGGTGGCACCCCTTCGTCGCTTCCCGACCGATGCGACACAGGTAAACACCGAAGCAGCCATGCCCGGTGAACACCTGCGTTGCACGGTAGGAGAGCCTGCCATACCGCCTCTCCCGCAACGAGGTGAAGTGTGGCAGGAGAGCCCCAGGGACGCGCTCGCCGGCATGGGAGCAAAGCTCCGCATGCCATCTGGCGAGCGCTAATCCCCGGGCCTGGAGCTCGAAGCACTCGATCGCCTCCCGCTCCAGCGGGTAAATGATGATATATACTGTAAGATATTTTAATGATTTTTAACGAATTCTGTACTGTTTTATACAATTCTATACTATTGTAGTATCGTAATTTAGTGGGTACGTTTAGGACGAGGAGGAGTGTTAGGCTTAGGGGACCGTAGTTTTAAGTCTTTGTAATTATGGTAGGCAATAGAAGAGAAACTTTGGCGAAGGCCGGGTCAGATGAAAAAAATCCCTTGGCGACGGAGAGCCGGCGGATGCGATTGGCACGATTTTAGAAAAGGCAGGCATTGTGTCGGAGGAGCGTGTTTGGAGTGGACAGAGAGTGTACGAGAGTCGTCGAGTGAGGAGTGTTGCAAGTTGTAAAATTAAGTGAAGTAGTTGTAATCCTAGTTGAAGGTACGGTACGCGATATTTTCTGTCTTCACCACGTTTTGTCCTTTCCTAATCGATACAGATTCTATATTGTTTAAATATTAGACAATTTCTACATAATTTTGAGGGCTCAGCCGGGGTTTGAGGAAAAGGTAGCGTTGAATGATAACAATGATATTGTGACTGTAGGAGTTGAGAGTTGAACTTTAGTTGTTGTGTTGTGCATTGAAAAGCCTTTTAAGATGTCTGAAGGAAACGATACCGTTGTCGAAGTATCACCAGCAAGCCTATCTCCTGACAAATTAGAGGAAATTCTAACAATGAAGTTAACCGGTTTAAAGGAAGAATTGAAGAGTAGCAAGCTGAGGACGTCGGGAAATAAAAAGCAACTACAAGATCGGCTTAAAGCAGCCATAATGTTGCAAATCGAACATGCCGAAGAGGAAGATGATATTGATGGCAGTGAAGACGAAGAAGAAGGAAGCGATGTGAGACGATGCGTGCGACGGATGCAGGCGTTAACATTCAGGGATGTTGAGGAGTCCATGCGTATATTTAGCGAAGAGTTTGCTAGAGCTATGTGAATGGAGTGAAGTACAAAAAGTTATTTATGCGAAGCGGTTATTGAGTGCATCGGCGAGATTGTTCGTCGACTGTGAAAAATGTTGTCGCAAATGGGTCGAGATGAAGCGAGCATTGGAGTCCGAATTTGGTAAAACTGCAGATACGTACGAGATACATAAAGAGTTGTCACGTAATATTAAAAGATCGAACGAGTCGTATCAAGAATACATTTATCAAATGTTGGAGATTGCGAAGCAAGCAGACATGGAAGTCTCAACAGTTATTAAGTATATTATTGACGGAGTTCAGGATTTCGAAACAAACAAAACGATATTGTACGGTGCTAGAAATATACGTGAGTTGAAAGAAACATTCGAAATTTACGAAGACATGAAGGAAAAATCAAGAACGAAAAACAGGCGACCTGAGGAGAAGAAGAAGACGACCGTCCATGGAACATCGTCACAAGGTGAATCACAGCAAGTGGCACGGCAAGAATTACGGCGATGTTTTTTGTGTGGAAACCGATACCATACGGCTGCAAACTGCCCGACGAAAGAAAGAGGACACAAGTGTGTCTGAAGCGTCGAGAAAGAAGCGAGTTAAAGAGGTGCAAGTTGGAAATTGTAAGTTGACAGCGTTAATAGATTCTGGAAGCGAACTGAATTTGATGCGAGCGGATTATTATGTTAAAATTGGTGCTCCTAGATTGAATAATAAGATTTTGCAATTTCGTGGTGTCGGAGCGGAGAGCAACCACACATTAGGGGAATTTTCAACAACTATTGCAATAGATCAGATAACATATCGAATAAATATACACGTTCTACGCAATACCTTGTCGTCCCATAGTTTAATAATCGGTACAGAATTTTTAGATTCCGTAGAACTAAGTACGAAAGGAGGAGAAATTTTTATTAAAAAAATAGATTTGCCGGAAATATTTAATGTCAATGTCGAGGCTATAGTTGACAATGTAAATTTATCACACATTGCGGTTCCTGAACATAGAAAACTTATAGAAGATTGTGTTGCAAGTTATAAACCATCTAAAACGAAAGAAGTAGGGATTAAAATGAGCTTGATACTGCAAGACGAGATCCCAGTGTACGAGAGACCGCGAAGATTGTCTCCCGGGGATAAATCTGAAGTTGATAAACAAATAACGTCATGGTTGAAAGATGAAATAATTCGAGAGTCTTGTTCAGATTACGCAAGTCCAATTGTACTAGTAAAGAAGAAGGATGGCACAACTAGAATTTGTATTGACTACACACAGCTTAATAAAAAAAATGGTAAAAGATAGATATCCCCTACCTTTGATAGAGGATCAATAGGATTTATTAGAAGGCGCGAAAGTATTTAGTACGTTGGATCTCAGAAATGGATCTTTTTATGTTCCCATTAATGAGAATAGCAGAAAATATACCGCCCCCGTAACTCCCACCGGTCATTATGAACTTTTAAAGGTTCCGTTTGGGTTATGTAATTCGCCAGCCGTCTTTCAAAAGTATATAAATGCAGCGTTCAAAGAGTTAATTGCAACCGGGGTCGTTTTGACATACATGTGTTTCGTTCAAATTTGATTCTAAATCACGTGTTTCGTATCAATTTGAAGTTAAATCGTTTGTTTGGTATGCATTTGAAGCTACATCATGTACTTCGCATGGATTTTAAGCTAAATCATGTGTTCCAAATGAATTTGAATTTAAATCGTTTGTTTCGCATGAATTTGAAACCAAGTCTTCTGTGGCGGCTACCTCCAGACCCGCCAGTAGAGGGCTCCTCTTCCCGCTGGTAGCCGATCAGCCTCGATTCCTATATATACACAGAGACTTCGTCCTACCCCTACGTCTAAGGCAAGGGCCCGCTAGGATAGCCTTACTGATGAGTCCTCTAGCGGGCCCCGGACGAAACGTGTCCCCTCTCCTTTCCACGACAACGACACTTTGAACCGCCGCCAAACTTCTATTTCTCGTAGATTTGAAGCTAGATCGTTTGTTTCGCATGGATTTGTAGCTTAATCATTTGTGTCGCATAGATTTGAAACTAAATATTCTATTTCGCATGGATGTGAAGCTAAATCATGTATTTCGCATAGATTTGAAGATAAATCGTTTGTTTCGGATGGATTTGAACCTATATCGTTTGTATCGCGTATGCATTTGAAGCTAAATCGTTTATTTCTCATGAATTTGAAGATAAATCTTCTATTTCGCATGGGTTTGAAGCTAATCATGTGTTCCGCATGAATTTGAAACTAAATCGTTTGTGTCGCATGAATTTGAAGCCAAGTCATCTATTTCGCAAAGATTTGAAGGTAGATCGTTTGTTTCGCTTGGATTTGCAGCTAAATCGTCTATTTCACATGGATTTGAATCTAAACCTTCCATTTGGCATGGATTTTGAGCTAAATCATGTGTTTTGCATGAATTTGAAGAGAAATCATGTGTTTCGCTTAAATGTGAATCTAAATCACGTGTTTCGTATCAATTTGAAGTTAAACCGTTTGTTTGGTATGCATTTGAAGCTACATCATGTATTTCGCATGGATTTTAAGCTATATCATGTGTTTCGCATGGATTTGAAGCTAAATCGTATGTTTCGCATGAATTTGAAACTATATCGTGTGTTTTGCATGGAATTGAATCTTAATCTTTTGATTCGCATGGATTGGAAGCTAAATCTTCTATTTCGCATGGATTTGTAGCTAAATCGTATGTTCCGCATGAATTTGAAACTAAATCGTTTGTGTCGCATCAATTTGAAGAGAAATCTTTTATTTCGCATAGATTTGAAGCAAAATTTTCTATTTTGCATAGATTTGAAGCTAAATCGTGTATGTCGCCTGAGTTTGAAGCGAAGATATCTATGTCGCATAGATTTGACCCTAGATCGTTTGTTTCGCATGGATTTGAACCTATATCAGTTATATTGTATGCATTTGAAGCTAAATCGTTTATTCGGATGAATTTGAAGATAAATCTTCTATTTCGCATGCATTTGAAGCTAATCGTTTGGTCCGTATGGATTTGTAGATAAATCGTTTATTTCGCATGGATTTGTAGCATAATCGTTTCTTTCCATAGATTTGAAGATAAATCTTCAGGTTTCGCATGAATTTGAAGCTAAATCATGTGTTTTGCATGAATTTGAATCTAAATCACGTGTTTCGCATCAATTTGAAGTTAAATTCGTTTGTCTGGTATGCATTTGAAGCTACATCATATATTTCGCATTGATTTGTAGCTAAATCACGTGTTCTGCGTAAATTTGTAGATAAATATTCTAATTCGCATAGATTTGAAACTAGATCGTTTGATCACGTGGGTTGTTTCTTAATCGTATGTTTCGCATTACGTTGTTGTACGTTGCATTACTTTGTTTTTACGTTGTTTTGTGTTGTTTTACCTTGATTTACGTTGTTTCCCGTTGTCTCACGTAGTTGTTTAAAAGAGTATTAGGTTGTTTTACGTTTCTATACATTGTTTTTACGTTATTTTATATTGTTTTACATTGCTTTACGTTGTGTTACGTTGATTTACTTTGTTTTGCATTGACGATTTAAAATGTTTGACGATGCTTATGTCAAACGTAGTTTGCTTTGTTTCGCGTTGTGGTTTAAAACAGTATTACGTTGCTGTACATTGTTTTTACATTGTTTTATACTGTTTTACATTACTTTACGTGTTACGTTGTTTTACTTTGTTTCGCATAGATGATTTACGTTCTTTTACGTTGTTTTGCTTTGTTTTGACGTTGGTTCACGTTGTTTTACCTTGCTGTACGTTGTTTTACACTGTCTCACGTTGTTGTTCAAAACCGTATTACGTTGTTCTACGTTGTTGTACATTGTTTTTACGTTGTTTTATATTGTTTTACATTACTTTACGCTATGTTACGTTGTTTTACCTTGTCTTACGTTGTTTTACGTTGCCTCACGCTGTTGCTTAAACCAATATTACGTTGTTCTACGTTGTTATACGTTGTTTTTACAATGTTTTATAGAGTTTCACATTGCTTGTCGTTGTGTTGAGTTGTTTTACTTTGTTTCGCATAGATGATTTACATTGTTTCACGTTGTTTTATCTTGCTTTCGTTTGTTTCGCACTGATGATTTACATTAATTCACGTTGTTTTACTTTGTTTTCCTGTTGTTTTATGTTGTTTTACCTTCTTTACGTTGTTTTACGTTGTCTCACGTTGATGTTTAAAACCGTATTACATTGAGCTACATTGTTATACATTATTTTTATGTTGTTTTATATCATTTTACATTGCTTTGCGTTGTGTTACGTTGTTTTGCTCGCCTCGCATTGATGATTTACGTTGATTTACGTTGTTTTACTTTGTTTTATCTTGTTTCAAGTTTTTTTACGTTGTCTCACGTTGTTTTTTAAAACCGTATTACGTTGTTCTACGTTGTTATACATTGTTGTTACGTTGTTTTATATTGTTTTACATTGCTCTACGTTGTTTTACTAACTTTTTCTTTGTTCTGCATTGATAATTTACGTTGTTTTACGTTGTTTTATTTTGTTTTTACGACGTTTTTATGTTGTTTTAGCTTGTTTTACGTAATAATCGAGGTTGTTTAATCAACAACGTGAGAAAGCGTAAATAAACGTAAAGGAAGGTAAAATAATGTACTACAACGTAAAAACAAAGTAAAACAACGTAAATCATTATAGCGAAACAAAGAAAAACAAGCAAAACAACGTAGAAAACGATAATCATTAACGCGAAACAAAGAAAAACAAGGTAAAACGACGTGAAAAACATAAATCATATATGCGAAACAAAGTAAAACAACGTCACACAACGTAAAGCTATGTAAAACAAAATAAAACAACGTAAAGCAATGATAGAACAACGTAATACTGTTTTAAACAACATCTTGAGACAACGTAAAACAACGTAAAGCAAGGTAAAACAACGTAAAACAACGTAAAACAACGTAAAACATAGAACAACGTAAAAGCAATGTATAACAACGTAAAACACAGCAATATGGTTTTAAAAACAACGCCAAACAAAGAAAACAACGTAAATCATCGTAAAACAACGTAAATCATGAATGCGAAACAAAGTAAAAGTACGAAACACAACATAAACCAATGTAAAACAGTATAAAAGAACGTAAAAACAATGTATAACAACGTAGAACAACGTAATACTATTTAAAAAACAACGTGAGACAACTTAAAACAACGTATAGCAAGGTAAAGCAACGTAAACCAATATAAAATCAAAGTAAAATAATGTAAATCGTCAATGCGAAACAAAAAAAACAACTTGACGCAACGTACAGCAACGTAAAACAATATAAAACAACCTAAAAACAAAGCATAAGAACGCAGAAGAACATAAAACTGTAATAAATAACAACGTGAGACAAGACGAAATAACGTAAAGCAAAGTAAAACACGTAAAATAACGTAAATGATGAATGCGAAACGAAGTGAAACAACGTAAAGGTGGAGGTTGGTAAGGTGGATGGAGGTAACAGGTGGAGGTAGAGATAGAGATAGAGGCACATACGTAGCGGTAGAGGTAGAGGTACATGCGTAGAGGTAGCGTTTGAGGTACATGCATAGAGGTAGAGGTACATGCGTCGGTTTAGAGTTAGAGGTACATGCGTAGAAGTAGAGTTAGAGGTACAGGCGTAGAAGTAGAGGTAGTTGTACAGGTGTATAGGTAGAGGTATAGGCATAGAGGTAGTGGTAGAGGTAGAGGTACAGCCGTAGCGGTAGAGGTAGAGTAGAGATAGACGTAGAGGTAGAGGTAGAGCTAGAGGTAGAGGTAGAGGTAGACGTACAGACGTAGAGGTAGAGGTAGAGGTACCGGGCGCAAGGGTAGAGGTAGATGTATAGGTAGTGGTACAGGCGTAGAAGTAGAGGTACAGGTACATGCATAGAGGTAGAGGTACATGCGTAGCGGTAGAGTTAGTTGTACATGCGTAGAGGTAGAGGTAGAGGTACTTGCGTAGAGGTAGTGGTACGTGCGTCGGGTTAGAGTTAGGGGTACATGCGTCGGGGTAGAGTAAGAGGTACATGTGTAGAGGTAGTGGTAGAGTTACATGCGTAGAGGTAGAAGTAGAGGTACATGCACAGAACTCGAGGTAGAGGTAGAGGTAGTGGTAGACGCACATACGTAGAGGTAGAGGTAGAGGTACCAGGCGCAAGGGTAGAGATAGAGATGGAGGTAGAGGTATAGGTGTAGAGGTAGAGGTACGTGCGTCGGGGTAGAGTTAGAGGTACATGCGTCGGTAGAGGTACATGCGTACAGGTAGAGATAGAGGTTCATGTACTCTACCACTACGCCTCTACCTCTACCTCTTTGCATGTACCTCTACATCTACCTCTACGCTTGTATCTCTATCTTCTCCTCTACGCATGTACATCTACCCGTCCAAGTTGAACGTAAATGGCTTTTACAGAGCCCCGACGGCACAGACGACGACGACGGAAATGTTGCACGATACTATTTTCTCTGATGCAAAGTGTCTTTACCTTATGTTCTTCCTGCTGCACGTTTATTTCTTTGCTCTCTGCTTTTTAAAGAAATCTGTTGTTTTCTGCTCGTTTACTTTTGCCTGAGTGGTCCTTACCTTAGCGACACTGTGAGTGACACGTCCCTTAAAATTCTCCCTTGAATTTTGCTCCAGTTTTCAATGGGAAACGTTGTGTTGCCCGCGACTTCCGATTTGTTTAACCATGGTGTTTCCTCCGTGCCGCAGGAATGTTACCCCGGAACTTTGTAATATTGAATGTATGCTTTATCCCGCTTCATTTTCCCCACCAGGGATTTCGCCCGACTGCATACCTTCAATTCTCATGTACTCCGTCCAGGTTTCTGTTGTTAAAAGCAAATATAGCAGGAAAGTTAAGTGATACTTGAATTCGAGAGGGTTGAAACAACCCTCTGGAATGTGCGGCGTCTCGAAAATTATCTTCGAAACTAATTAGATTCTTATGTTTAGTTGTTTTTGTACTTGTAATGTTTCCATTTTCAATTACACAACGCTATACTTACTGAGTATACTAATCCGACCAAAAATTATATGCAAGATTTTACGAAATCTCCGTATTCGACTCTACAGCTTCCAAGAGCGATTATCGTAGACACGAGAAAGCAAAATTTTTTGGTTTATCGTTTCGATTGTTGCGTCTGACTTCTGAAACACTAACAGATAGAGGCGGTCATTCCTACGATTTACGCGTTGCGGAGATTCCAAGAATAGCGAACGTCCGGACGGTGTCACTTTAATGCCAACGGTTTCGGAAGTCCATTATTCATTTACGCCATCCTTCGATTAATTATTATCCTGATAAACGTCACCCGGTGCGCAATCCGCCGATAAATCGTTATTCCGCAAACGGGCGCAACCGATGAAACGAGCAATTGATCTCGCCAACATCACGCGAGATAATTGACCCGACGACAATATTTTTACCGGAGATCAACGATTATACTGGATCGAGCATATTGCTACTTTGTTTGATATGCAAACCGAGCCGTTATTCGCTTACAACTATCCGAACAATTCGATTATAAATGGTTAATACATGTGAGCTTAATTGAACGAAGCGCCATTAAATAAATAGAAAAAAATATTGGCGAAAGACGCCGTTAAATGCACGCAATAAATTATCACCATATCTTCATTTGCTATTAGTTCATTAAGATTTCGCGTATTTCTGTAAACCCTCTGTTCGCTCGAATTTTGTGCACCACTATACAAGAACTGGAAACTCGAAACTAGGAAATATGAATCTCTAGATGCAAAATAATGACGAAACTACAATGTTATTTTCTCGTGTTTTTTAATAATACCGATTGCCTTTTACCATCGTATTATTAAAGCTGTTTAAAAAAGCAGCCTTAAAAATAACTCCGCGCAGAAAATTCGAAATAATTCCAAGGGAACTACGAAATTGAAAATTGTCTAAATTTTCCCAAAAATTTGCACCAACAATTATTTTCGTACATTTTTTCCACATCAGGAAATAACAGAGATAAATCGCAGAGCACGAAAACAGAAATTTGTCAAGCGACAATGGGTATAAAATGTAATTTGTCATTTTCGTGCAAAGCTGCAAATGAAATCGTATAGAACGACTCGCAGGCCTAGTTAAAATCCGTATTCAATTGAGCAATATGAAGGGATTCTGGGAAAAATTCTATTCAGAATTTTCCACTTATTTCTCCACGTTGGTTCGCTACTGTTCTCGTATATATTGTTCATTATGGTATTTACCCGGCCCACATTCGCGGAACCGTTGTCAATACGTTTAATATATTTGTGCGAGCGGAGCTGTTATTGTTGAACCGGCTTTTAGCGCTAATAAAAATATTTTCTGCAACCGATACCTTGATAATTAATTTTGCAAATGCACGGTTTGTTTCATCGAATGTTTTTCCAGAGGTTTGCCAGAGATGAGCAGTACAAGGTGGCTCAAGCGTTTCATTTTATTGCAATATTTTAATTTTGCAATATTTTAATATTGCGTTTACTAATTCATCAATTTGTAATGTGAAATTCTTCTAAATTGTACAAGCTCAAGAATAATTTACTTTATTGTTCTTTGCCTGCTTTATATCATGGTGAACTATTAATAATAATTATATACACAAGTAACGTACTAACATATAAGTGTGGATCTGTGGCATCAACAATAATAAAAAAAGACACTCACCATCTTAGCTTGATCTCTGAAATCACGTTTTAACACTAAATCTATCAAACCCTGTTCATAGTAATAATAATCGGTTTCTCACTTTTCCTTTTAAAAACGTAGAAAATCTATTTTACTTTCGCAGAAAATAATTAACTACATTTTCTTTAGTAAGTTTAAATAAATGCAGTAATGTCATTTTTTTTTAAATAACGCAGGTCAGTCACTTCGAGTGCTCTATTTAGTGTGAATAATTTCCGAACTAACATGGTTCTCGGTCATCGATCCCATAGACAGTATTCTCGCTTCGTTTTCACGAGACACCCTATATGAACAGTCGTCGTTTGTAAGACAGGATACACGTGACGTGCAGGCTCTAATGCAGCACTCGTAAAAAACATTGTAAAAGTGTGTCAAGTTGTAATGACTTTCCGGATCTGCAACCGCGGCGAGATATACCGTTTCGCAAGTGATCATCAACCGTTGCCAGGTTGATGTCGATTTTTAATGAAAAGCGTTAACGCGAATTCCGGGATCCCCGCTTTCGTCAAACACACAGACTTTTATTTGGTCACGTTTCGAGGACCGGAGCCGTCGAACTTTCACTGACGGTTGCAGTTTCCGCGAAATTTCGGAACGTAAATCTGTTCCCGCGCGCACGCGATGGGGAGTTCCGAGACGAGATGGGAACTTCGCCGGCTGAACTTTGATGTACGAACTATGAACAGCCTAATTTCGGTGTCAGAATACACACTTTCAAATGCAAATCCCTTTCGATATACGTTTCCTCGGGTGAACATCTTGATTGTAAATTTTACGGTATCTTCGGCGAACTGAACGTGATCCCGCCACCGCCTCCAACAAAAACTGTTTGCCGGGACCAAGTAGCTGAGAAAGTCAGTCAAGAGATACGTTGTGTGTGGTTTTAGTGTAATTTAGAGCGTGCTGGGCTCGCTCGATTCGTGTTCTTGAAAACAAAAGGAACGAACCGGAATGAAAGAACGCTTCTGCGTGACGTCACTAGTTCATTTAGGTGTAGGTTAACGTACAACTTGTACAGTTACGAGCAGCAATAGTTAACTAACAAACTCACTAGAAAGTATAAACAATGATACATTGGAAACAAGGATCAATTGCAATCAAGGATTAATTAAATATTACACATACATGTGAAAGGAAGAACAGTAAAACAAAGGGAAATAGTATACCCTTCTTATATTAGTAAATTACAAACTTTGCTCTTATTTATCGAACGAATTAATTGATAAGTTAAATATCTTTTGTAAATTTTTCTCTTAAAAATTCTTTTTTGTACTTTAACACTTTGACAGCCGCGTCGTCTACATATGGGCGATCGAAAATGATTGAATTATCAGATTTGAAAATTGATTTTCACGCTAATCCGTCATAATTTCCTAATTTTATTAATACCCGCGAAACGTAATAATATTGGAAATGCGATTCACGAGATACAAGTTTGCTTGGCAATTCGTAATTTAATGAAATGAAATACTTTAATTTCGTGAAATTTTAGTGGTTGTCGAAGCGTGGCAGTCGATGTGTTGAAGTCAGTAATAAATGAGAAAAGGTGTTTAATGTCGAAAGAAACTGGCAGAAAGTCGGAGCCTAATACGACGTTTAATTAGTTATGGCGGAAATCGCGCGGAACCGTAAAATACGGGCTGCCACGTGCAGTCCGCACGTTTAGGATTAACCATGTCAAGTTCAAATTAACCGGGCGGAGCTTCTGATAAGGGGGATTTCATGAGATCCATTCTTTCCGGTGAATTATGTATCATATGATTACATATCGTTTTCATAATCGTCGACAACAGGCAGCTATAAAAATGATCCGCGAGGCTCGATTAAGCGTATCTCTTCCCAAATTGCCCATATTTTTTAGGTTAACTTAATTATTGACTGATCCTCGCAAGTGTACAGGACGTTGCAAAAGTGAAATGATCGAGGGAGAAACTGATGTACGAGCACCGGAATGGGTACCGCGTAAATCACGAATGAAAAGGGTCCAGCAGAATCTATTCGTACATGATCGAGTTCACGTCGACTTCGCGCAGCAAGAAAGAATTACATCCATATGACAATAACACGAGGTTCAGTCAGCGCTGGAAAGTGCTCGAAACCCCTGAGGACTTGCCCGGAAAGTTTAAGCAGAACGGAAAGATGTAGGAAGAGAACTGAAAAAGAGTCCGAAAGAGGAAAAGTAACTCATCCCAGGGACGAACAGATAGGTTACGTCCGCTAATAAGTGGAGTTCGCTCTGTTCCTGGTATAACTCGGAACATTCGAAAACTTTTAGAATCCCTTTATTTTCCATTTTTTTTTCGCCGTCGTAAACATATAATCGCAGTCGTCGCGGGAATACCAAATGAAAACTAATTTCGACGGTGTTCTCAAATTTGGCTTGTCGGTTCGAATAATTGTGGAGTAAGATAGCATAAATGTACAATAGAACCAATATCTTTTATTCTATTGGGTTGGCAACTAAATAATTGCCGATTTCAGTTATAGATGTCTCTCACTCCCATTTTTATGATATCCGTAAATGTTATATTATAAAAACATTATTATTATTATTATTATGTTATTTTTTATTATCCGTGAATGTTAGCAACTCGACAAATTGAATGCAGCGGTCAAGGAAAAGCGACTAGAATTGGTCAATCGTAAAGGTGTTATTTTTCAGCAGGACAATGCTAGGCCGCACACGTCTTTGTCCACTCGGCCAAAATTGATGGATATTGGTTGGGAATTGATGTTGCACCCACCATATAGCCCTGATCTCACGCTATCGGATTACCACTTATTTCGATCCCTGAATAACTCCCTTCGTTGTAAAACTTTTAATGATGATGACGGTGTAAAATTTCACTTAACTCAGTTTTTAGCCGGAAAGCGTGGAATTTTCAAATTGTCATAGAGATGGCAAAAAGTCAGCGAACAAAATGGAAAATACATTACAGATTAAACTTCATTCCAAGTAAAAAAAAATTTTTTATTTCATGGAACAAATTGGCAATTACTTAGTTGCCAACCCAATATATTGTCTAAATACATTTCATATGAAATATTTCCATGTAAGAGATGTCATTTGAATATAAATACACGCGTTTTAGGAAGAATTATTTGTTTGAACCATTTGCAATACTATATGCAGCACAGAATTTCACAGACGACGTTTAATATTAACGTTATGAAATTACAAGTATAAAAATGCCAACAACAAATATTTCGTTCGTTTGTTCAACAATTAATTGCATTATTTTAGCAAATGAAATGTTTGTAATTACCGGTGAAATTAGAGCAACAGTTTTTATAACCACCGCATTGTTCCATCGATTGATTTTTGCAGTGCACAATAATTGATTGACTTAACGGCATCATGTAAATTCTAATAATATAATATTATATTATAATATAAGCTTTATATTATTATATAATATATATAAATTTAAATTTTATTATATAAATGATTATATTATATCGGATATTATAATATCCGAAGCTTATATAATAATATAAGCTTCAGATATTCAATGTGTTTCTGAATTGATTCCAGTTTCGAGGAATTCCTCGCAACAGCAAATAGAGCCGGAGCAAATTCTGTTTCCAGTACCACGGATATTATTCGCAGGAGTAATAAGCCACTTCGGAGACAATATTGAAGACCTAAAAGTCTTAAAAGACTGTGCGGAAACTTTTCCTGATTCTGTTCGTTTCCGAACAACAAGGACAAGGGAACCAGATAAAGCCCAAGCGGCAGGAAGCGCTAGAAGTGCGAAATAAAGTAGAACGAAAGGGCACCTCGGGGAAACACGTCGTACTACCAGCGAAACGTAATATTAATAAATTTTCGAACGCGATATTACAGTCTTGATTTCATGCAATCCCTAAAGCTCACTTATTTGCGAGATTGTATTCGCGTGTCATTATATAAGAATATGAATTTATGAAAACGCAAATAAATCGAACAATTCGATTAACTCTACTTTTTACCAAAATAGTGAGAAGCACTGTGGCGGCTACCTCCAGACTCGCCAGCAGAGGGCTCCTCTTCCCGCTAGTAACCGATCCGCCTCGATCCCTATATATACAGAGACTTCGTCCTACTACCACGTGTAAGGCAAGGGCCCGCTAGGATAGCCTTACTGATGAATCCTCTAGCGGGCTCCGGACGAAACGCCTCCCCTCTCCTTTTCTCACCCAAGCACACACACTACGACCGCCGCCAAAGCACATTTAAAAATCTGAATTTTAATTTATTTTTTTACAGAAGCGTCAAAAATATCTTTCAAAGTTTTCGTTTCGCCTAATTTCTGAGAAAGGAGTCGAGAGAGGGGTCAAAATGAGATTTTAATTTAACAGTATTTCTACATAAGGGGTTAAAGACGACACTTCATCAAATTTTCGTTTAGCATTATTTCTACGGAATGGGTGAAACGACACTTTATACAACGTTAATTTAATAGTATCTCTACGAAAGGGGAGGAAAGACACCTCTCAAAATTTCCGTTTAACATTATTTCTACGAAATGGGTCAGAGGACACTTTTTAAAATTTCTATCCGAAACAATTTTCTAAGTTAAATCACTTTTCCTCAGCCGGCTTCTCAACTTTCCCTAGAACGATTAGAAAAGTGACGTGGTAAAAATAGGTATACACAGACCAAAGTACAGTGAAAGTATGATCGATGATGTTCAATCTTCGATTAACGCGAATTATCAATACTCTCTTTCCCGGCGCTGCGGAAGAGTGTTGAAACTTCAGATTCAATTTGAACTAACTACTCCGACATCAATTTGGAGAGCGGTTGGCGCGTTAAACGCGTGAAAAATTCAAGTTTGCTGGTGCAATTTCCAAGGAATATTATGTTACACGCTTGCCGGAATCTGAAGGCAAATGGTACATTACATCCTTCGGGTAAGGCACGCCACTTGGCCGTAAGCTTAATGGCTCAAACAATCGGGCGCAAAATTCTCAGGTTTGACTCGCGGTGTCGCGAAACTTCGACGTCAAATTTCCGACACATTCGTTCATAATTATCGCAGCTGCGACCGCGCTTTTCGTCGCCGAGGGACACGCAATCGCGCAACAGTTTGCGCGACAAAGAGGCGACTCCAACGCCGATGTCGCGTCAAATGCACGCCTAAAAAACTGAAATTTCGGTAGCCACAAGAAAAAGGATACATAGATCACCGAGTTGATCGATTCATCGGCGACACAGCGTTCGCCTTATTTAGCGCGGACGAACGATAACTGCTGATCTAGGAGGAACAGCCCCAAGGACTCGGAAAAGGGGCCGAGCGGAAGAAGAATTCCACTCGTAAAACGCGGGAGGGTTAAGGAGTATGGGTGCAAAAGCAATGATCACATATTATCCGTGGACATATATCTCCCGGTTTTAGGTGCCGCGCGATTTTTTCGTCCGATCTACGGCAATATTTCGGCGACCTCACGGGTCCCCGAGGGCCACTTGCGACTCGTCCAACTGCGAGGCCGAGGGGGGCCTCGCTAATTGAACGTGTAAGACACTGGAGCCAATTACTGTGAGCTAGCCAATTACTGCGTCTTTTGTATATTTTCAAGCATAAATAACATAATCGAAAAAGATATACCAAACATTTCTACTTAAATTCAAATTAATTTCTTCTAATACTATAAAATTTGTTTGAACTTTTTTATATCGATTTTGTGAATTTTTCAGCAAAACTCGAGAAAATAGTGAACGAATTGTGTTGGTGAAACGAATTAAAATTACCGGAGAACAAAACAGTGATTATTTGTTCAAATAACCTACATAACCTGAAAATTTTAATCATCTCTGAATCATCATCAAATCGTATTTTCGAGAAGAAGAAACGTAAACAGGAAATTTTGTTGATACAGTTATCTCTATTGAGAAACTCTGTACCTTTGAGTTCTTCAAAACTGTTCATTAAATTGCTGGATTTGTTTTTAGCAGTGGGAACGCCAGGAGTCCGCTAACGAGGCACAGTAATTGGCTCATCTGACCTACAGCAGCATTAGAGAGGCTCCAATTACGTCTGTATATCGTTATGCAAATTTTCTAAGCTGCGACTCCGAAAGGCGAAACGCGTGCACCGGCACGCCGTCCGGATTTTAACCGTGCGTGGAAAGCTCGATTACTTCGTTCGAATAATAAGCATGTCTTTAATCGACCAGGATACGATACACGAAATCCCAATTGAGTTTGTTGGAAAGTTCGGTGCCGGGCTCGGCGTCGCCTCCCCCCCTCGCCGCGGAAATCCGATTCGCGCGTTTCGAATGGTTCGCGAAAAGTGGATACGCGTAAAGAGAAACAGATGCAAATTGGATTGCGCGACGCGAAATAAATGTCGCGGGTGCTGCGGCATGCATTCGGCGCCGCGGTATTTAATGCGGCTGAAATTTAGTATGCGACTCTGTCGCGTTGCATTTCTGTTGTAAATCGTCTGCGACCGCTGGAAATATTGTCGCGGAATCATTCGATGGATAAATGCTTGCACGTACGAGATGGAAATGCGATAACTACGCGAGTCGAGAACAGATTTCGATGGTATTTTCAGCCGTCCGTGTTGCCGGGATCTACGACAAGTATTCTCTAAATTTTCATGAGCTTTTAACCTTATTCATTATTCCAATCTTTTTCATCATTTCAATCGATTGCTAGATTTGCCCAATATTTTAAAGTTTAATGACTTTAGTAAATTGGTTAGTTTTTAAAATATTATTCCGATTTACCAAGAATGTTTTTAACCATTTGCAGTGCAGTAAATGAGTCAGTCACGAGTTGAAACAAAATTCGATTCTTCCATTATCAGTATCTAGGAATTAAAGTAAATAAAGTCAGAAGAAAAAAAATTATCTCGTTTTATAGAGAAATGATTCGAAGGAAAGATACCAAGAAAAATATCAGTTTCATAGACATTTTCAGCTTATTAACCGTGAGACATCTGTTAATAATATTTTTTCATATTAAAAAAGAAACAGAGGTATTCCAGTGCTAGTTTTGTACTGTATGGAGTACTGTCTTTAGAAAAGTATGTCGAGAGTTTCACCCAACTTGATAACGAACATAATACCCACGCAATAAAAATACAAACGTTATACTTGTTATTCGTTTAGTACAGCCTGCTTAAAAAGACAAAGAAAGTAGTAATGTCTACTACATTATGTATACTTGCTATTAAATACCACGCTCTTTCATATACTTGACTGGGCAAATTATTTCACTAACGCACGTGTATTTCTATCAATAACCAAGTCTGGTAATTCGGCTGGCAATCCGAACTGCTGCTCCACTAAACCGCCAAGTAATGCCTAACAATGACAATGCTCCACTCCGCTTTTGTGTACTTTCAGTAAAGACCGCCGCGATACCATTCGAACCGGGAAATAATAGCACAATCTGACACATGTGGGGTCTGAGCAAAGTCTTATGGACCTCGACTTCCGGGGTTTCGTGTATCGAACAGGTCTAATCGAGTATCAGGGATTTCAAGGATTTCGCAAGTTGGGGACTCCATAGAAGCTTCGAAGACCTCGGGACCATCCTGGACAGGGAATACTAGGATATCCAGAATATCCTGAAATCCCTAAGATGCTCTACGACTTCGCGCATGCGAGGTAACTCTTGAAAGTTCGCTAAAAAAAATCTGGGCACTCTAGGATCGTCATAAATAGCAGCCAGGTCGATGGTATAGAATCTACATATTCTATGCTATAGGCTATAGATTATGCAGTTCTGTGTTGGTCCGAACGAACGGTTGCGTTTGTCGGCTCCTTCTGTGTCCCCAATGAACTACGCATATCGAATAACAATACCTTACCTGAATCGTATCGGATGAATGCACGGGGCTGAGAGTAAATAATATCGGATGACTCGGTAATTATATCTGTATCAAGATTCGGTGTACCATGCCCCGAACAGTCTGAATAGTACCCGGTAACTCTGATCTTAGTTAGTCGCGATCAGTTTCTGGTCCGCGATTATTTGTTTCCTTGAAGCTGTTACTTACTTTATCATTTTTTAAGTATATCGGTTCTTGATAATTCTTATAACCTAGTGGTCAAATATAGTACTTCCTTATTTGAAGGTTTACTTTTGTTATATTCTGACACAAAAATAGATTATTATCTAAGCATTTCATTCGACTTCTCTGCTAGATGATAATATATTTGAATAATATAATGATTATGTGATAAAACGTTTGGATAGCCGAATATTGCAAAAATAAATGGTCTGATAAGACAGTACGAGATATATAAATTATTAAAGAGGTAAAAATCTTTTTGGAACCTTTGTGCTCACTATTTTTATTTTCTATATATATCGTCAGTATGCTGATAAAAACCAGTAATTATTATCGTTCAAGTATGGATATCCAATGGATATTTACTTATTTTTGTAATATACTGACACAAAAATAGTTTATGATGGAAGAATTTCATTCGAGTTCTCTGCTGTATGGTAATATATTTAAATAATACAATGATTAGATGATGAAACGTTTGGATAGCAGAATATTGCAAAAATAAGTGGTCTGATAAGACAATACAAGATGTAAAAATTATAAAAGAGTAAAAAATCTATTCGGTATCTTTGTGCACACCATTTCTATTTCCTATAAATATCGTCAGTATGTCAATAAAACCAGTAATTATTATCGTTCAAGCTTGACTATACTGACGATATTTATATAATAGAAAATTAAAATGGTGTGCACAGAGATACCAAATATATATTTTACTCTTTTATAATTTATACATCTTGTATTGTCTTATCAGACCATTTATTATTCCAATATTCTGCTATCGAAACGTTTTATCATCTAATCATTGTATTATTTAAATATATTATCATCCATCAGAGAACTCAATATGAAATTCTTAGATAATAAACTATTTTTATATCAGAATATTACAAAAGTAAACCTTTTGGTCCTAAATGGACCTCTTGTCGATTTTTAGCCGAAGGAAGATACGTCGTTATGGCATTTCCCTGGCCGGAAGTCACGGCGTGAACACCAGAACGCAAAAATATTTGGCCTTTCGTTCGACCAAACGTGTCAATGAACTTTCATAGTCAGAGATACGGTATAAATCGAATGACTGTACGCGAGCAAAAAAGAAGATCGAAAGTGTACAGACACATTTTTCCTCGAACAGATCCGATTGTGAAAGAGTCGAGCACGAAAATTTATTGAGATCGTTATTTGTACCGTGTCTGACAGTCACTGGATATTTCTACTTCCAGGGAGCATCGATCCTAGTACGTACATATTTCGTTTCACTGTTTGCTAACAGCTGAAATGAAATTTATGTGAAGAACAAAGAATGCAAGCAGTCAATAAGAGTTTACAAATTATAATTGAGCCGTTTATTTTGAAAGTGGCATAAGTCACTTTTTTTTTAATGAAAAGATACCGTTCAATTGTAATTAGTGTTGCCATTAACTCGATTTTTTTGAAAAAGTAACTTGTGCCACTTTCAAAATAAACGGCTCAATTGTAGCTGGAGCAATTATTTGTTCGTATCGAATAAAAAAAGATCAACGACAGCGCCAGTTCCGTCCAATACTTACAAATATCTTTCTTAATATCTTACCAGTTCCATAAAGTGGTCTATTTGAAGCTTCAATATGTTTCTAGGTTGACCTCGAGACATTGGACATTTCAGAAATCGCTTGGACCGATGAATTTTGTATTTTTATCAATTTTAAAAATTTTTTAAATTTCGAACTTCGTTTTCGTCTACCTCCGATGGCAGTCCTGAACGCGAATGATCCGTAAGCACCTTTATAAAAGCAATGAAACCATTTTCTGTGCGAACGGAATGATCAAAGATCTACCTAAACGGTGCGAGCACAGTTTGTGCAACGACAATTGCTTTATTTCCACCGCGAAACACGTTCGCCGGAAGGTATCGGGAGCTTGTACACGTGTCACTCAACATTTTCCACAGTGCAAAAGATAAAATGCTTATCGTTCCCTTCCCTTTCCACCCCGAATGCCGCTTTTAGACTTAACTCGATCATCTCGACCTAGTTACCTTAGCGACTAACACTCTGCGCTCGTTAAACACATTGTGAGTAGCGGGGAACGCGTTCCGCCGAGCATCCGGTACAAGAAAAATGTGTCGAAAACGTTGAATAAATCTCACCGGGGATACTCAGCGTCCAACGGATCCACTGCAATTTCCTCGAGCAACGTAAGAATCGTATTATTGCCCGACTGCGAGACCGACGTCCGTGATTACAATTTTATTGCTTCCGTCGTAGACGTAGCTCCGCGACGGTGAGCTTGGAGTCGCGGCAGGCACGCGTAATTAACGGGAAAACTATAAAGGATGGACGACCGCCGAGGACGATACGCACAAAGGTGTCCCACGATGCCATTCTTAATTACTGTTCCGGATTGATTCGTCGGATGCGGTGCCGTTAGGACTTCAGTCAAAGCGAAACGTCTGGCTCTAATTGCGTTCGAGCCGTTTACGGCGATTGCGTATACGCGCGGAATTTGTCCCAGCAAAACTCGGGACCGCGCGTACGCCACGGAATTCCATCATCTCGAGAAAGTTTGGCTCGCCTCTGTCTCTTCTTCGACCAGGTTTATGTCGCGAACATGACGAAAACGCTGTTTCCGAGATTCAGACGATTCTCACATTCCGCGATCATTCCGCATCCTTCGCGGATGATACCGAAATACCAGTCGCGCATTCCGGCCTCGAAAGTACCAGTAAACACACTCGGTATCGCGTGGGGAAATAGAGGAATGGCTCAGGGATAAAAAAGAAATAATAGCTAACTTCGGTGAGTGTAACCGCGTCACGTTCACAGTTTCCAGACGGTATCCGCCGAATGTTAGGGAAGTGGAGCCGGTTACTGTGGGGTGACCGATTGCTGTGCCTTTGGTTCGTTGACAGGGATAATTCATTTTATATTTATCGAATTAGACGCGTTACATTTTTTCTATTGGAAATTGAACAAAATAAGAAAAATACGAATATTTAATATGACATATTCGGTAAATAGAAAATTAATTATCCTACACTAATTGACAGGTATATTTAATTCCGTATTTATCCAATAAGATGCGTTACATTTTTGTTATTGGAAATTGAACAAAATAAAAGAATGCGAGAATTTAATATGATTTATTCGACAAATACAAACATAATTATCACGCAGTAGTTAACTGCTTAGTGGACACGGTAGTTCGCTCGAAAACTCTTTTGTGTATTTTGCCAAACATCTTGTGTTCCTTCTATATTTCAATAATGATCAAATTTGTACTAATGCAAAAGACACCAACGAATAATTGAAATGTATCAAAAAGTGAGATATAGGTAAAAAAACCGTTCAATTTGTCGAAAACTTCGAACATCACTTTGATGGACACAGTACCTCGCTCAAAAACTGTCTTGCATATTTTATTAAATATTTCGCGTTCTCTCTATACTTGAATCGATATATGTACATATACAAAAGACATCGATGTACAATCGAAATGTTCAAGACGAGCAACACAGATAAAAAGTACTGCGGATTTTTTAGAACATCGGTCGTCGCTGTAATAGGCTCAGTGAATGACGTACTTACCCTAAAAAACAAAAACGTAAAAAAGGGGGGGAGACGAATGTATCGGCAGAGGAAAAAAGTCATCCGTATGCCTCTTTCCGTAAAGCTCCGAAACGGCCGTTTCGTTACCAACAGTAATCCTAGTCGTCGAAGACCCTGCACGTTCCATGTTCCCGGAGCGGAACAGCTGAGCTGCGCGCTGCGTGTACGAGAATAGATATCCGCGGCAGGTCGATAAACGGCGTGGAAACAAAAGGGAAACAGAATAGAATCGGCGGGGAACCCGGAAGCCGCCTTGGTATAAGGGATGATAAGCTTTGCGAGACGGCGTCACCAAACCGGAATATCGGTTCCGTTCGCTTTGGTTCTCGCTGGCGCGGCGAACGGCCATTTACATCGACACGATAATAAGCCGCGCTCGAAAGTACCGTCGAAACCTCTCGAGATTCTGGAAGGAACATTGTCGTGGAATTTGGTCTCCAAAGACCAACCCCGCCTCCTCGCGGCGGAGACTGGGCAACGCACATCAGTATGGGCGGCAAAACAGGGCAATGGCATCCCTCTGCGTTAGCGGCGAGCGTTTCTTTTGCTAGGACCTGCGCGCAGAGGAGTAACTTGTTAGAATTGGACATGGATCTCGTTAAGTTCATGTGCGCGCTAACAGGTGACAAGAGAGGCAAGAGCAGGGGCCAATGATAGATATAAACATGGTGGTGCATGACATGATTACAATTGACTTCCCTACTACAGGTCTGTGACGCTGGGTCGACGCGGTGCTTGCGTGTGGCGCTTGGCGCCCGCTACCGTGGTCGACGGTATTATTGCTATTACCACCCGCGGCCCTCGGGCTTGTCGGTGGTGTATTTCCTACCCGCGGCCTTCGGGCTTGTCTGGGTAGAATGCATCTGCAGCCCTTTGGTTTGTCGAGCGGTGCCAAAATTACTTCAATGACACGGGCTGGCTGTGTTGGGTTCAGCAGTCAGCTCTATAAATTTATCAGAAGCAAATACGTAAACAGCCGCCCGCTGGCCTAGCACGCTGCACTATTGCTGTCGTGTGGTATCTTGGGGGCGGCAAGACGGCAAGAAATGCCGTTGTAGCGGTTGGCGTGCGGTGCCGAGCACCCACCGCCGCGGTCGCCTGGCAGAACGACCATCACTACTTTCATATTATTATCGCCGGCATTATAGCCGGCGAAATACTTAAAACAAACATACAACTCCTTGCAGCCGACAGATGAGTTAAGACCGGGTCTTCTGACTCCCCGGTCCAATGAACTTAACAGCGAGGGCACGATGGATCCAAGTCCCGGTTCCTTCGCAGCTGTTCACCGCTGATTATCCATCGACCGGCATAAGTGAGCACCACTTCGCCCGGTCAGAGCAGGCTTCGGCCTCGTTAATGCTCTAGTCTAGACAATAACTGTCGTGGAATTTACCGCGAAATCCCGCGTACACCGGCGTGAATGGAGGTAACCGCGCAGCCGGCAAAAAAAGACCGCGAGGTAAAAAGAGGCCACGTTTCGCGGCCTGGCACTGGGAAAAGTGGAAAGTGCAGTCGGGCAAACGAAGGCAGAGGAACGGGTGGAGGGGCGGGTGGGGAGACGGCGATTAAACGAGGCACTTCTTTACATTACGCTTGACGCGATGAGACGAGCGAATTAAATGAGACCGGCGCGGCGTTCACGCATCGTTTTCCTTCAAATCTCGCGGAATCCGCCGCCGGTTTCAAATTAGTTCCTGATGTCGCACGACCAACGTGGATGCTCGCAAAGTCTCTTAATGAATGGTATAACGAGGGTGTGTCGCGAATTCTGCTCGGCGCGTCGAGCCCGCGAAATAGTCTGCCGCTGATGATGCACGGGGTGTCTCAGCCCGGATAAGCCATCGAGATGTCACCTTAAGCTTCCAACGATCACAGCCTAGACGATTTTCTAGTGGCTCCGCCAGCAACCGCTCTTAACGCTCTCTCACCTGGCCCCGCTTGCACTCGGAACCTCGAGTTGTGTTTTTTATCGGTTTTAACCATAAAACTGCTGAGCACTTCGCGCGATAGACGGAGGTATGGTTTTTTTGACAAGATTGCGTTTAGTCGCAGGTTGTACAAATTCCATTCAGATTCATATTTGCAATATTTACATCCTTGTTTGAGCATTAATTTCTATTCAGATTTATCATATTTGTGATGTCTTTATTCATATTTACATGGTGATTTCTATTCACATTTATTCATATTTGTGATATTTATATTCACACTTACATATTAATTAATATTCACGTTTATTCATATTTGTGATATTTATGTTCATATTTACAGATTAATTAATATTCACGTTTATTCATATTTGTGATATTTATGTTCATATTTACATATTAATTAATATTCACGTTTATTCATATTTGTGATATTTATATTCATATTTACATATTAAATCCGATTCGCATTTGTTCATATTTGTGATATTTATATACATATTTACATATTTAATTCCTATTCATATTTATTCATATTTGCAATATGTGCTTCAAGCAAGAAGTTCATTCGAATTTCACGAAGAAATATTTTAGTAATTTCAATAATCGTCCCCCATTTTCCGAATTTAATTTCTGACAAAAAGTCAGTCTAATGAAAACATTGATTGAATGGAAAGAAATACATTTTACAACATTATCAGTGAAACAGTGAAACTATTTCATTTAAACAAGAATGAATAAATAATTGTTTCATTAGACGTCTCATTAACAACCACAACTATTCAATTCTCCAATGTGAAAGTTTTCCATTAAGTTGAAATTGTAACAAACATTTTTATTATTCTCACTCATCCAATTTTAACACGTTGTTGATTGTGGGTTGCAGATAGAATTTCAATTCCATTTTCGACGACACCCGGAACAAATGAAATAAAACGAACGAGTACGTGCGGTAAAAATAAATGTTCAGCAAACCTTGTCGCGTACAATATAATGACCGTTTCCTAATTTATTTAAATTAATTGCAAAACTTCACTCGTACACAGGTCTGTCTCAATGTATTCTTTCGCTTCTGACGGTTTTCGATTTCTCAAATGTCTTCTTAATTCCGTAAAATTCTTAGTTTCTTAATAAAAATTAAATTAGAATATTTCAGACACTCGTAAAGAGAAAGCTAAGTGCAGTCTTCCGACAAAAAGAATAACGAAGCAAAACGATTCGGATAAGTAGAGAAAGTCCAAGTGTATTGTTGCTGTCAAGTGGCCAGGATTTATGGCAGGGGCCATGTGCTTGGGTATCCCGACGGTATGGGTCTGTCTTTGGCCGTTCCGGGGCACGTGCGACCCCGTCATAACGTCTCCTGGTCCTTGATTACGGTCCAGTCAATTACGGTTGGGTCTCGCACTGTTTGGGCACGTAGGCCCATCAGCGCGGGATGTTTAGCAGGTGTTAGTTTGCCATTCTCCCTGCTAACTCCCGGCCCACCGCTTTGGGGCAATCTCAATGGATCTGTGATTGCAGTGATTGGACCGTAATTCCTTGCCGCCCACCCTAGGTCAAGAAGAGTAGGGAGGACCGAGGTAATATTAGGGATGACCCCGTTCCTCTAACGAGAGACATTCGTGAGACCACAAGGGACTCACTGGACACGAAACCACAAGGGACTCGGGAGATACACGAGAGTCAGGAGAGACCACAAGAGACTCTAGAGACATCGTGAGAGATACGCGAGACCATAAGGGACTCACGAGATACCTAAGAGACTTAGTAATCGGACGGCACACCACGTACAAAATTCTACAGAGCTCGAAGCTCACAAGGAGCACCAACGAGCATTTTAACATGTATTGTACTTAAATCTCGGGGAACTTGTTAGCAAAGGATCAAAACGTTCCGCTCATGCCTTTGATATTTTCGTGCGTTTACCCGCGGTTAATGCGGGAACATTCAAAATCAGGTTAAGATACACGATCTATTAAGAGCTGAAATTAATATTTGCTTTACTTTCTTTTTTGTTTTTTTTTCTTTTTTTACTGAAAGTAACTTCACTGTGCCGCTAAAAAGAAGCGAATCGACGTCGAATTCGCAGTTCTGCTCGCCCCGAAATGTGTAACCGAACTTTCCGATGGAAAAAATTACACCGCCGTGGTTGCAACGTTTTCAGAGAAAATATCTTGGACGCGAATTTTCTTTTCTATTGTGAGCAAATTCTCGCCAGCCTCTAATCCGGGTTTTCATCGACTAGATATTTCGCTGGTAAAAATTAGGCAGCGATAAAAAGAAGTCTGCTTAATTAGTACATTTACTATCCAAGTAAATTCAAGGTGCATTATAATTACAGATTAACTGACTGCAGTTTTTCGTGCATTTATTATAAAAGTTAATAGCTACAATTTAAAATAGTACGACAATTAATGGGATTATAAAATATAAAATATAATTGAATATTTTAATGTACTTTAAATACGCCTTAATTTGTTGAAATTATTAAAAATATATATATATATATATATATATATATATATATATATATATATATATATATATATATATACATGAAAAGTCCATAAGCGGTTCTTATTACTTACAATAGATGCAACAAATTTTTATTTTGTATAAAGTAAGTTTCCTTTCTTTACGAATTTATTTATAGGTTCCTGTGTCTTTCTAAATTTCTAGTATGCTTCTGAAAAAATTTATTTACGTCCTTCAAATGACGTCCAAGATGACAGAACTTTCATATAACGTTCAATAGTTGCGTTTTCTTATTTCAATAAAATTGGATTTACAACACAAATGAGACACCGTGCAATACTTCACGATAGCAGCAAGAAGGACTGTAGCTTAATAAGCCCCATTAATAATACGGCCACAGGGAATGGTGCAATGCGTATTTGGATTCATTCGGAGTCCGAAAAAGCTTCTGAAGTAAATGGTGTAGGAATGAATAATTTCTTCGAGAAACATATGGCACGTCTTTCCATCTTCACGTCGGCGATTTGCGAATGCTAATTAAGCGGATAAGAGTTTTTCCTCCAACAACAGATTTATTGGAAACGTGAAAATAACTTCCCCAGTCATTCGTTACAGTGGATGTTCGGACACTTTTTAATACGGAGAAAATGTAATGACATTGAATCGTGAAGAGGCTCAATTTAGCAGACAATCGCCGAAACAATATTTACATAAATTAAAATTGGTTGAAATGGTAAAGAGAAATTTAAAACAGAAACCATACTTTTTAACTTTTTTATTTGAGTGATTAAATTATGTATAACATGTCATAAAAGGAATCCAATTGTTATTTCAATCTATTGTTCAACTCTATAAAGAAATAATTATACCGTACGAAGACATAATTGCGTAATTATGAAGAAATAATTGCACATGAGGTACAGTAAATTCTCCCCAATTGTCCCTCAGCTTCGAAATGAAAATGGACAATTTAGGAAGATGAGATACGATTATTCGAGCCTCGTGGCTCGTTTTTATAGTAAACAATTGTAAAAACAAGCCACAAGATCATTTATTAATCGTGTTTAATAATCGTAATAATCGAAATTAATAATCGTAATAATTATCGTATTTAATAATCATATCTCCTCTCCCAAATTGCCCATTTTTGTGCACAATCTGAGCGTCAATTAGGTAGAATTTACTACAGTTTCGACTAATAAATGTACCATCCTATATTCCACGGTCGGCTGGAGGTGGAAATTTCCACGGTGGCCTGTATCCTCGGAGCGAGGGTGGTGCGAGAAGGGGCTGGGCGAAGGGGACGAAGAAGGAGGACGCGAAAAGCGATGGTCACCTCAGTCACCTCAAAGAAGAGGCGAGTCGTCACCCCCCACTCCCAACAGGAGAGGACCTCTTCTATTGGCGGGCGGCGGGCACTAAGTCTAGCAAGAGCTGGTTCACCCGCCGCCCGCCTACCCTCAGCTGCTCGGGGGCTCGAGGCGTGGGCGCACACGCAGCCCCCGAGCTAGTCGGTCCCGCTCACGACCTCGCCCGGCAGCCTCCTTCTGCAGCATTACCTGTTCGCAGAAGGAGATTGCTGCCGCCCATTTTCTAGGGCTCTCCAGCATGGCCCCAACTAAGCTGGAGAGAGCGAGGTCGTGGCTGACTTCCCGTTTTAGGACTCGGCGCAGCGCTGAAAAGGTGGGGCATTCCTACAGCGTATGCTGCGCCGAATCCTCCTCCGCACCACAGCGGTGGCACACCGTCGTCGCTTCCCGACCGATGCGACACAAATAAACACCGAAGCTGTCATGCCCGGTGAATACCTGCGTCGCCCGGTAGGTGAGCCTGCCATTACGCCTCTCCCGCCACGAGGTAAAGTGTGGCAGGAGAGCCCCGGAGACCCGCTCGCCGGCGTAAAGACTTACCCTTGCCAGAGCGACAGCTGGGAAGCTGTCCCAGGCGAGTTCCACTTCCTCGCCCGTGTTTCCATGACGTTGACTCGAGAGGTTCCTCGCTGCCGTCAGTGTGTTCATCCCCATCCCGTCACCGACGAAGAGAACGTCGCCCCGCGCCACGCCGCACGGCGGCGTCGTCCCGCTGTCGCTCGAACTCGCCGCCGACACGCGAATACGTGCCTCGATCGCGTGTGTCGCAACCTCATACCAGACCTCCCGCTCTGCGAACAGACATTTTTCTCCATTCAGGGAATGTTGTGTATCGTAATCCCCTCTCCCCTCACGAGCCTCGAACCCATCTTAATTGAATCTATAGTCCGGGCGCGCTCGACCGAGCTATGAATCTACGTGGAAAAGGATCACTAGTCGGAAACGGCTTCTTATCTTAGCTTGTAATGATGTTGTTAACGGAGAAAATTTACTTTGGCGAGTTTCTCGATTTTCATTACCTGTAGAACTCCGTTTTTGCGAGCTCGACGGCAGGCTATTGGAGCTGCGCAGGGTGGTGGGGCCAGTTACTGAGTGGTAGTAAATTACTTTGTGTTTTGTTTATATTCGAACGTAATTAACTTCTTTTTTTTATTAAGCTGTTAAACACCCTATGGGTTTATTAACAATATAATTTGTAATATATTATTACAAAATTAATATTACATGTACAATATATTGTACAATATTATTACATATTACTTTGGATATATGAAACTTGTCAAGTATTGTATCTTACGCTCAAGGATCATAATTAACTTCATGTTTGTCGAATAAGGTATAACACATTTTTATATTTAAATTGAAATTGATTGTTTATTTGTTAAAATAAAACATGCAAAAGACAAAAGTTCTTAAAATACGGAAATTGTTTGAATTTTTGGTACTGAATTAGCGAGATCTCCTGTCAAGCTTGCGAAAAAGCTTAACAAAATGGCGAACGAATGAAGATCAATGTTCGGTAAAATAAATCGTTGCAGTCCCTTTGAAAGGTATAAGTTATTGTAATTGTACTGTATATGTTTGATTTTCTTCATATTGTGTTTAAATACTTCTATGAAATACAAATATGATATAAATATCGAAGTATATATCCTTCTTTAAACAGTTAGCTGTCTTCGACGAGTATACTCGTCATGAAGAAGTGGCCATAATCTGTTATGACGAGTATACTCGTCACGAAGAAATAGCAAAAATTTATGTCACGACGAGTATTCTCGTCACGAAGAAATAGCAAAAATTTATGTCACGACGAGTATACACGTTACGAAGAACTAGCAAGAATTTATGTTACGACGAGTATACTCGTCACGAAGAAATAGCAAGAATTTATGTCACAATGAGTACGTTTGTCATGAAGAAATCACAAAAATTTATGTTACGACGAGTATACTCGTCATAAAGAAAGAACAAGAATTTAGGTTACGAGTATACTCGTCACAAACAAGTAACCGATTAACAGTGCTGTTAGATTGCTTTCAACGTACCAAAAATCGCAAAAATGAAAACGAACGTCTAGTTAACTCTTGTTTGTTGCTCTCAAGATAGTGAATGTTTATACCGCATAAATAAAATATTGCATAAAATTCTCTGCATTTAGTGTTTCATATTCCGCCGATCGCTCTCGCCACACACGCATAAAATCCGCAGCCCGCTCGTTACACTGTCAGCCATATTGAATCTTCGTCTATTCCGCCGATTCCCTCGACGCTAATGTATTAAACGTTTAAATATTTTAATGCGGCAAGTGGACATTCTCGATAACGGAAACCGAACTGTAACAAGGTGTTATTAGACGCCGAGGGGGATTCGCGAGCGCTGAAAACGTGGAACGACGATGATGCTAATCTTTAAGTACCGTGCTTCTTCCCGGGCCAGCTCGGCTACGTTGGAATTGTCATGTTGCAGGCTGAAATCGCGCTCCCCTGTCTGCGACAGAAGCGTCTCTCGTTTGGATGCTGCCGAAGGGGCCGGATATATTAATTGAATCTGTTAGTAAAACGGACCGAATCCAACTGTTTCCGGGGAAGTCGTTTGCCGCTGTTACCCGCGGAAAAAAGATCGCCTCGCCAGCGTTAACCGAGTCAAAAAAGAAACGGAACGACGGAGATTAGAGTCTTCTAAGGGTCGCGTAAAAGTCGTGGAATTTCGCCGAGTTATCCCGACTCGAAGGGATAATACCCAACGGAAATCGTCGACTTTTAAAGCGTCCGATAAAATGGGAAAATAGAATGCATCGAACGGACGAAATTCTTATCAATTATCTCAACATTAAATTAATTTCTCCGGCTGTGTTTCACTCGATTATTATGTCTGCCCGCTTCGCCGGACACAGATGCAACTAATTTTACATAATTAAATTGTACTTAGCATTACTCGTGTGATACGAATTCATTTGATAATTAACCAACCGGCACGGAAATAATCAACGATCTAATTGTACGAAATTCTTTTCTTTTCTGTTTTGCAATTATGTGGAGCGTATTGGTTAAACTCACTAATTATTTTAATTGTGCACAGTCGTTACACGACTACGATAAATTGACTGAAAATTTTATGAAAAATTGAAATTGTCAGCATTAATTGCAAGATTTTGGAGCTACGTACAGATTTCATTCTTTTTCGAATTATTTTATTCTATTGAAAATAAAATAACGGTATTTTTGTATCGTTTAATTTATTTTTCTTCTTCGTTTTCCGTTTGACCTACTCATTTTTGTCACAAATGCATAAAATCCGCGCTCTAATGATAAGAGCACACGTTCCACCCGGCGTAAAATAACTTTTGTTCGTCGTCGCTGTATCCTTCGTTTTATCAGTTTATAAAAGTAACAATGAGACATTTGTTCTGATTTTTAACAAATATTATTGCAACGTTTGCCGCAAGTAACATATAAATTGAATAAATAACTCGTAAATGTATCTCTATACGATAAAAATAATCGTAAATTAAAGAATTAGAGACACATTATTTTGACAGGTTCCGTAAATCTAATGTTAACCCTTTGCACTCGAAACTATTTAAACTGTAAATATAATCATTTTTCTCACTTATAGTATTTTTTATTTTATATGATAAAATGCATTTTATGCATATGAAATTGATTCTTGGAACTCACACAACAGTTATTGTTATTATATAATTATTATATAATTATTATATAATTATTATATATTATATAATTTTTTAAATCTAAACTTTATTAATATAAACATTATCTTAAAACGTGATGTAACAAATTTTAGTGGTGCCTCTGAGTCACTCGAGTGCTAAGGGTTAATCAAATAAATTTACTAGCAGCGTCAATTTTGTCCCGAAGTATTATTTCCGTTCCGTTGCCTACGTGACGGAAGAGAGACCATTCTGGCCGAACATGATAATGTGATTATCAGACAGTGGCTTCTTATACTATCGCAGCGTGTTTAGGGCAACCTGTTATGCAACTAGACGGAACAGTTGACGCAGAAAGTTGGCCAGATTTGTGCCGGCGGAGATTTTGTTCGATGGCAGTGTCGCAGAAAATGTATTATGGTGGACGACTGTTTCCTGGAAACTGCGCCACTCCAGGATCTCGTCTCTACGGTTTGCTTAGAAACACATTGCCGGCTAGTAGCCACTAATGGATGAGTTTAAACTGCGCCATACCTACCAAACTACCATATCCTGTCGCGATGTTGGCCAACCCCGTATCTCCATGAAAGCAAGATCCGATACACATCGTGCTACAGAGTTACAATCTGTGCACCCCTTCGGAGACATGTTTCTACTCCGGAACTGCCTTAAGGAAAGAACCCGCCGTGTAAATGGCACTACAGTACTATCTACGGAGTGTTCGCGTGTCTACAGAGTGGCCCGAAAGTAACGATAATATTTTCTACTAAATCTTCAAGTTATATCGAAGTTATATATATATTACTATCGAGCCCAGAATCTTGAATCACTCAGGGTGTCCCGAAAATGTCTCGTAATCCGAATATTGGAGGTTCCTGAGGTCATTTGAAGCAACTTTTTCCTTTGCGAAGATTTTCTCCGAAGCTTCGTTTACGAGTTATTAACGAAAACAAAGATCAATGTTCGAAAGTTTAACGTTGTCAATAAATATAACGGGATAAATCGAAATTTTCTTCTTTATTAACATGAGTGCCATCAACATTATAAATCGATAACGATTCCGTATTTTCTGCAAAGGGAATTAAATTAATTTTACGAAGGCAGTTAATTACAGTCAGATAAACCCTACCGTTAATAATCAGAAAATTTGCGATTCTACTTTGTTCCATATTTTCCATATTTCGTGCAACGGGCGTGGCGCATTTAATAAAATATTGTATCCCATGCTTCTACTAACTTTGTTTTTTTTTTAAAAACGATGAATCGACGAGAGAAACTGCAGATATGTAAATTACTCTCTTCGTGCACAAAGGAGAGAGGGAATACGTGTATTTTTATTTTTACCAGGAAACATTTCAATCACGCAACACGGTGCACGGAGAAGTTATGAAACAATACTGAAGTTATTCTTTTATTGTGCTCAGCATTGCAGAATATATTGCAATGCCCGAAACGCGTGTATAAACTTTTATTCAGGAATATGCATCATTTTTGATCCGCATGAGACAACAACTTTTATCAAGATCAGTGAAACGAAATGAATACTCTTTTGATAATCACTTCGGAATCAATGCAAAACTGTATGAAAAGTTTGTACTGTTGCACTGAACAACAAGGTTCAAATGGATACTTTATAAGGAATATAGACAAAAGGCATTATTAAAAAATATTGTATATAAAACATAAAGTGCAATACTTTGACCATTATTTCTGCAGAGTGTAAGTGGTACGGTATAAATTACTTCAAGTATTATTTATTATGTATTATATATATATAATACAAAATAAATAATACTTGAAATAATTAAAATGTATACTATAATATATAATAAAATATTATATATCTTACAATATTATAATATTATACTATATAATATATATAATAAAATATACACTATAATATATATTCCATATAGTATAAACAGAATTAGTAATAAATGATAAATAAACGAAATTGATAACAACTGATCGCCGATACTTATGCAGCATAATTTATTATTCCATTTTTACATAGCAGTGAATCGTGTAAAAAGAAACAATCGCTGCTGTATATTGTAACATAATTGCATTGGAACCTCACTAGTTGCAGTTTCGATACCGGCACGTGACTTGCCTCGGTTGAATGTGATCAAAATACGTCGGTGGCTGTTGTGTAATTACGGGAAACACGTAGCACAAGGTACTACGTTGTCTAATATAGTAGCATCGATGGTATATAGTGGAGATGAGTGATTCCGTATAGTTGATTGATCGCCTCGATAATTCCAGGAACTTGGTCACTTGCAGCTTTCATGTGCTTTCGTGCAAATATCGGGGCTCTACCGCGCAACAGATGAAATTCCATCGAAACAGGAATGCCAATAATATTCAATTTATAGAATGATTCGTTTACTTTCCAGACGACAGGAAAATAAACGAATTTTTATTTGCTGTAGCTCGTACATTATTGTTAGACTGCGGATCTTCACGCGAAATAAAAATTGTTCGTATCAATTGCAAGAGAGTCGAAATCGAATGATTATATTTTTTCTAAACTAAACCTACCAAGACGGTCAGGATGACCGGTTTTAGATTTTATATTTTAAAATTGCTGAAATTATAGAGACTTTTTCATAAGAAATAATTAAATGAATTTCACAGTCCGAGTATTCGTTGTAATAAAAATTATGGGAAGTCTAAATAGATTCGGTTTTATCGTTCTTACAGGGCAACAGAAATTCGTCGCTTTTAGTGCTCGGTAGATTTAGTGTTAAAAAATCTAATAAGCTAAAACTATAATACATTGACATTCATAAATACTTTTAATTTGTCTGCTGATTTAAATTCGTTGCTAGGCTAGTAATTGCTCAGTTTTCACATACAGATGTGCCAAGGAAAATGGCTGTTTCAAAATGACCGTATAAAATTCTCGAGATTTTAACAAAACAAATCATTCGAAATCCTGAATAAACAGCGACAACATGGAATGCCTCAGGACCTTTCCTTCGCGTGATTGGACTGCAGCAGCTCGCAAATAGTAGATTTCATTTCCGAACTCCCTGCAGTAGTATCACAGCTGATTCTGCGCAATTTGGATCCTGAACCTCTTCTCGGCGCAGCTCAAGTATCGCAGGAATAGTTGAATGTCTGTAGGTCAGATCCGAACCTGGGACGAACTGCAATGCGTTACAAAGAACGCGCGGAGAGGAAAATGAAAGAACGTTTCCTTGGTGAAGGTATTGAGGAGCTGAGAGTGACGGTTCGAAGGAATCTACCTAATCCCGCGGTAGTGCAAAGAATTGCGGCTCACGCTTGGATCAAAGCCGAGATGGTATTTCGACGAATTCCGCGAGGTTTTTCAAACCATGCTGATAATAGGAATGGGGTGAAGACTGTTGCAATAAGACGCGGCAGATATATTAGAATGGCGTACAATAGAATATCCTATTTTGACAAGCTTGCGGTAGCAAGCTTATTATTTAGTTCCAATAAGTAGACTGCGAATCTTTATGGAAACTTTCGTGAATTTTTGTACAAAAATGGTAAAAGAAAGGCGAAATTTCTTACGTCAACTATAAAATGTTTTCTGGTCAACGTGCGACAATATTACAAAGATATTATGAATTAATCTTTGAATTGCTACAGAAAGATAATGAATCAATTTTTGTTATGCACGTTTATGTGAATTTTAATGGGTAAAAATCAGTTCAATAGTAGTAAAAACACAGATTTTGCTGTTCCGTAACGTGGAGCAAAGAGAACTTTTCACCAGTTTTATTTTGATTTGCTTGAAATAACTTTTTCTATCATCTCCAATTTATTGTCTAAAAGGAAGAATATTTCAAGCTTATTGTAGCATATTGTACAAAATCAGGACACGCGTTCAAAAATACCAATTTTACCCTTTATAAAATAATGTTACTGAAAATTTTAATTTTTCGAGCTTGCAGCGAACAAGTATTCGTATTATTTTTAATATTTCTGTTACAGAAGTTTTGCATAAAATGCAAAAGCTTCATTCTGTAATACGCCACGATGCATTTATTTTACATTGACGATCTTTCTAACTAAAAACGGCTTTTCAAGCTTGACGAAATAATTCCGTGTCAGTTCTATATATCCCCACATGTTTGACATGGAACTGTCGAAATCATTTCTACAATTATACGCCCGGAAATAATAAGGAATTTGTATAGCTACGTATCACGGTCCCAGCTCGCATGCACTCGTGATATTGAGAGCTTCGAAGCCACATTCGTAGAACACAACTTACGGAGCTGAGTTTCACCTTCGGTCAAGTTCTATGTGGTCGGGGCGCAGTGGAAACTGCTGAGCTCCGCGCAGGTGCGAAAAGTTGCGCTACATATGAGGTACGAAGCCAAGGCAGTGCTTCCGACAATTCCTCGAAATCTGCCAAAACGGATTTAGGATAACATAAGCTCCTTAGTAGTAATACGTAGAAAATGCATCAGAATGTTGTACCACTCTTCGAAGAAAATATTTCAGCAGAATGCTTAAACGCGATTGTTGAAGTAAATTATTACAGTCTTCGTTGAAAACGAAGATTATTTTTAATTTTAACATAGAAATAATTACTGTCACTGTGAAAGTTTCTAACGTTGATCGACGCGAATAAGAAAAGAATGGAAAAATGATTCAAGAATAAAGCAAACGGTACAAAATATTCGATGCTCTTTTGTTTATACGTCAGAAACTATATCACATAATTTCTTTATTTTGTATCTTATAAAAATATATATAATTTCATATTAATATTGTCTTTATATATATAGTTATTAAACAGTATATTATTATAATAATTATAATAATATTGTAGATATGTACAAACAAAGTTAGTATAAAATTTAATATATATCTTTATAATTATTATAATAATATACTGTAATATAATATATTATACCTATATATATATATGCAAGTTTCTCCTAAATTAAGTACAATTCGATAGAATTATGTGGAAAGTGTATGTCCAGTCGAACTCGCTCCTGATTGGTCGAATCACTGTTCCGGAACGGTCACCACGCGAAGCGTGAAGCGTGACCAGGGATATATATGTACCTATATATACGCCTTGTATCTGCATCAGCAACATGGAGTACTTCAGGAAATTCCTTAATGTAATCAGATGGCTCGACCCTACCAAGGTGGATTTTATTTCCGAACTTCCGCCGGAGGTATCGCAATTGATCCTACGCACGTTGGATCCTCGATCTCTGCTTTGCGCTGCTCGAGTGTCAGGTAAGTGGTTGAATGTCTGTAAGAATGATCCTATACTCAGACGAACCGCGAGACACTACAAGCAGCGCATAGTGCAGAGAAAGAGAGAACGTTTTGCTGCAGCTGCTGTTAAAGAACCGAGGGCGACGGTACATAGAGCAGTTCCATTTCCTACTCAGGTGAGAATGGTCGCACCTCATGTACAAGCTCGGCCAGCTTTGACAAATTCGACGTGTGCTCGAATGCGTGGCAGGTCTATTATATTGTAGTGTTTTTTGTATTAATAAATTGTTTAACCTGACATTTGCTCCTTTCAGCAAATAAATATTATTATTATTATTTAGTTAAGTAAGTGTATATAACTTTTAATTTTTTGGTGTATCTTGACCAGTTTCTTTAATAGTAGCAATATTTTTTTAGGTTTATCATAGGACTATTAATAATAAATTGTATCTTATATAGTTGTATTTTGACCAGCTGCTTCTATAGTAACAATTTTTTTTTCTAATTTGTTCTAATATGACGTAACTAAGAATAACTTGGCATCATATTTGACGATCTCTGCAGCCAATGCGAGTAAAGAACAACTATAGCAGATCTCTACACCGACAAAATGAAAGTTCACTTATCCGCATTTCATACGTACATACAGAGTGTCCATGAAAAATGGTGTACAAGTGGACTCCAGCCCAGAAAAGCACAGAGACGTCTTTAAGACGTCTTAAAGACGTCTGGTGTAGAACATTCGCGACAATGAGAACAATCAGAACTTTCGGAAGAGTTCTCCAAACATTAACGGCAGTCACTGTATCGCCATTAACGTTCGTACAACTTTTAAAACACAATAACTTTTTTAGAACTGGACCAATCGACTCGAATTTTATTTAAATGATTTTGCTATTGCTTGGAATGACAAAAGAAAAAATAAAAAAGCTCATGTTCGAACATTAAAACTCGATTTACTCGGAAACTACGTGCCGTGCAGCTGTAACGGCTACACGAGTCATATCCGCGCATTACGCCGACTCTTTGCGATTAATCCACCGAGAAACAGGGCAGCGCAATTTGTATCTTTCCGTATATCTCGTATTTTTACGGGGACGTGTAACCGGCATGCATTCCGGCGGACAGGCGATTTACGCTGTGTTTCGCGTTACACAATGTGTTTATACATGATGTACGATTTAGATGTGTCTCAGGAGAAAAAAAATGTAGGAGAACGCTTCTCGCACGCATACAATGTTTGCAGACTTTTATGCGAAATAAATATCTCTCAGAAAACACGTCTTACAACAAAGTATCTTCGTCGATAACTTTAGTTAGGTACAAATAACGCGCGAATCTTTTTAAACTATCCTATTATCGTTCTCAGTCGCAAAAATATCGTGAAACTATCGATCTGAATTCGAAACGGTCGTAAAACGTCTAACAAGTTCGCGCGAAATGATTATTAGGTCTACCGGAAAGTTGTAGAATATACTTTCCATCGTTACTTATGACTTCTTGCCAGCGCGATGGCAACTTGTAAATGTCAGTTTTGAAAAATGATTTATTTTTAGAGGCGAAGAACTCAAATAGTGCTTGGTTGACATCAGCTACATTTTTGAATTTTTTTCCTGTAAAAAGTTTTGCAAAGAGAGAAACAAGTGACAATCAGAGGGTGCTAGGTCTGGGGAGTATGGTAGATGTGACAGAATTTGCCTAGCTCTGCGATTTTCTAACGAGTCGCCAAAGCAGCATGTGGTCTGGCATTATCATCGGTAGCCATGTTTTCACGATCGCGTCTCGCTTAATAATGACATGAGACATCTTTGTTTCAGTTTATTTAGGAGAGTACATGTGTGTAAATGCAATGATAATGAGAGATAGTCATATATGTCTCAAATCAACATGTGCATATGGATTGAAACTTGAAGTGACACTATCGGACAGAACTTTCCGGAAGACCCAATAAAAAGAAACGTGGTCCGTTGCTACTGCAAACGAAGACGCTACATCGAGTATTCGAAGCCGATTATAAAAACGAGCGTACACGGCACGATCCATAGAATATTTTAGCCGACGGTTTGCCGTCCGAACGATTCTTTCGCCGTGTCGTTAACCCGAACACCGTGAATGGTTGATACTTGAACGACGAGAGCTACGGATTTATGGCGGTTCGGTAGTCGGTGACGCATGTGTGCACGGTCCGGCGCCGGAATTTATTTTACTAGGCAATTCTGATAAATATTTGCGTGGCCGCGACGGATTGATATCCACACGGAAAGCCGTTCTCGTGCCTGTTTCCTATTATCGATTGACCGCGCGCATAGCGCCGGCTGAATATTCACAAATATGCGCGGTCCGATGATTCCTCCGAGGGCAGAGACTCGCGCGGGATGTAAGCCTGCCATTGCGCCGGCCCGTATGCCGGCTATGTTTGTATAATCGAAAATTAATTACCATGAATTCGCATGCCCAGCTAGATTAGTGATCCGCATTTAAAATGCACCAGATGCTGCGATTCATGCGCGAAATCGTGATCCAACCTAGATAGTAAACACGATTGTGTAGTACGTGCCTCCATTTGCCGAGCTTACAGGGGCTTCACCATCCTTCACTTTTCGGCAACGCGATAGAGTCTGCGGGAGCAGTGATTAGTACCGTTATTAATGGTTGGTAAACCTTCGCGGGCCAGGATTTATCGGAATACTGGAAATATTTCTTCTCGGAGAAGCGATGAGAGTCGGCTCGACTGTTCATTGATAAGGCATAATTGTGACAAAATGTAAACTTCGTTGCAATATTTTGGACCTAATCAACCGGGGATTGTCATTTAATCTTCTCGCAGGTACAGCACAGATTCCGGCAAAATCTCTTACACTCGACACGCCATTATTGCAATTAATCGTTGATAGAGGGCCGTTTTACTGTTCTGCTCACACGGACAGAGATTTATAGTGCTTCAAAAAGGCACATTCAGTTTTTTCGTAATAACTTCACGTAAAGAAATGGCACGTTAAAGCAATCCGGGCTTCCCGAGGCACGGTGTATACGGGAATGACATACTTGCTTCGGGAACGTTAATGGGAAAATAATTCGACTCGCGCGAATATTTAATTGTCGCGAAATGATCGAATAACGACGATCGCTGGAATCAAATGAAAATTAAAGAATAATATCGCTTTCAAGAAATAAGTAGCTGCATTTTTCCATAGAACTGAATTTAATATTTTATAATATTTATGATTCAATTTAATAAAATATACAAATGTTTAACCACGAAATTGTTTCGTCATTATAAATACGTTGCAACAAGTACAACAACATTACGTTATATGCTCATTTACGGTATATGCTCTCAATATATTGTTTCGCTCTTTACGCATTTTGCAAAAATCATTGCTATTTTCGATTCGACGTGAAAGATAGAAAGAACCCCGGTGACATGTTTACGACGACGCGTGCAAAATATTTTGACCTGTCTCTCCATTTACATTTTGATGTAAATGCAACATTATATTTATCAATTTTGCAACGGTTCTGGCGGTCGACCGTAAAATATTTTTGTTCGTCGCAGCGATAATGCGTCGCCGCTTCTGTTCAACGATTAACTTTGTTAATTATCATCGCTTATCGTCTCTTGTAATTTTATTGTAACTCCAATGAGTAATTACTGTATTGCCAATCACGTTTGAATTCCGTTCTGAACGATGCGGGAACAAAATGAACCGGAATCCAGAAAATAACCGTTCCCACCTTTGTGGATTATAATTCTCTTTCGAATCGAAATTGCTCCGACTCAATAATTTTAAGCTGCGCTCCCCCTTCTGTTTATAAATTAATGCGTTAAATGAAACTAGCACGCGAAAGCTAATTTCCTTCGTTACAGTTCGTTTCACGCGGAAAGAACCGAACTGGAAGATAGAATGTTTAATCCGATATGGAATCGATATAGAGTCCCGATGTAATAATTGGCATCTACAGAAACCGTAATCGGAGCCAATATAAACGAGCTCATATTTCATCTTACAACTGGACCGCGGATCTTTATGCCTTTATGGCATGCGCACACTTTTCAAACGCGAGGGAACCTGTAAATTGTCTTAGTTACAATAGCATTTTCTCATTTTATTTCTACTTTATTTCTACTTTATTTCTGTCTATCACGTTTCTATTTCTATTCATATAATCACTCTGCTAATCTTTTCAACGCCGCGTTTAAATGAAGGAACTTTCTGCATACGATCATGTACAAGGTTATGTCAAAATTATTGCACAAGCGAGAAATGAGGGATTCCTGGGGTCATTTGAAGCAACTTTTTCCTTAACGAAAATGCAATCTGCGACTTCGTTTACGAGTTATTAACGAAAAACACTGGCCAATGAGAGATCGCGTACGGGTGACGCCCCACTCTCACGACCACTGCCGCTGCGCAAGGGCGGATCGGCGGTCACACTCGCTCTCCGATTGGTCAGTGTTTCTTGATAATAACTCATAAACCAAGCCGTGGATTGAATTTTCACTAAGGAAGAAGTTGTTTCAAATGACGCGAACCCCATATTTCCCGCTTGTACAATAATTTTGAGACAGAAGTCTCGAGTGATTTAACGTGCAGCACCTGCCCAAAGGCTTATCCACACGGCCCCCATGGGCGCGGAATTGAGATACGCTCAATAAGCGCGCTCCCACATGCCAAGCCATGCAGGAGCTACCAGTTACTACGAGGACGCGGACTCTCGTCAGTAGACAACTGGTGGTGCCGAGCCCTTTCTATGCTCTACCGGCTCAGCAGGTCGGTTCCCGAGCTGAATACCGCAGCTCACTCGTCGAGCCTCGTGGAGGTTCAAGTGTGGCTAGGGCACGTTTGCCCCTTGCGGCCTGGGTTGCCCAGGTGATTGGTTGCATCCCGATTTCTAGATCCAGCGGCATGTTGCTACGTGGCGCGTTCAGACAACGAAAATGCGGCATTCCGGTCAGACCAGAAAAACCGCATAACGTGACGCGGGGGACTGCAGCCACAAGTGTCAACAGTCCCCCGGTAGGGAGTAGTACAGCATATTCAATGCTGTACATGAACACGCCACAGCCCGTATGCTTAGTTCAGGGGCCTCGCCATTATGCGAAGTACTACATGTACAACGCACTGGCGGTCTCAAATACCCTCATCGCCGATGCATCTGATGCATCCGTCAACTCGGCAGCATTCACTCCGTCGGCGTGTTGCTTTGTGGCGTGTTCAGATAACGAAAATTCGGCATTCTAGTCAGACCAGAAAAACCGCATAACGTAACGTGGGGGACTGAAGCCACAAGTGACAACAGTCCCCCGGATGGGAGTAGTACAGCATGTTCAATACTGCACAAGAACACGCCGCAGCCCGCTTGCTTAATCACGGGCCTCGTCATTATGCGAAGCACTACATGTACAACGCACTGACGGTCTCAAGTGCCTTCATCGCCGATGCACCTATCGACTCAGCAGCAACGTTCAATCCGACGGCGTGTTGCTTCGTGGCGTGTTCAGACAACGAAAATGCGGCATTCCAATTAGACCAGAAAAACCGCATAACGTAACGCGGGGGACTGCAGCCACAAGTGACAACAGTCCCCCGCTAGGGAGTAGTACAGCATATTCAATGCTGTACACGAACACGCCACAGCCCGCATGCTTAATCTCGGGCCTCGCCATTATGCGAAGTACTACATGTACGACGCACTGACGGTCTAAAATGCCTTCATCGTCGACGCACCCATCGACTCGGTAGTAGCAACAACCTTCGCGAGGACTAGTTCGGGGGTCGCCTCTCAACCCTGGGTGGCCACAGACCGCCACCGCCTAATTTTGAGACAGTTTGTAGAAGAATTTAGAAGTCAAAATATACTTCAACGAATAATTTAATCATTAAAAATAAGATTTAACTACAATTCCATTACCGCCAGTATATTAGAATTGCCATTTTACTAAATTATACAACGCTACAGCCGAATGTAACTTAACCGAGTTTTTAGAATACTAGCCGAAACCGAGAGTTGTAATCTGACTCTAGACTTCGCAAGACCAACTTGCAAAGAGAAATTACATCAATATTAAATACCCAGGCCGAGGATTCTTACGGATTTAACGCACGACCCGTGTTGAAAATTCCTTGGCAAAAGATAACGCCATAAATCAACGGTGTCGCGAGTCCTCACGTAAACGGAGTATTTTACTCGTGAAGAAGATACGAACGGTAACTGCATAAGAATAACAGCTAGGAACCGTGGGATATTAGTAACGCGACTTAATACTGATAAGAGTCGTTGAAAAATGCGACCGAGATGAAAGAAAGGAGACCGTCGAAAGACCCCGCTGGAAACTCCAGATAACTTTGGGAAAGTACAATACTCATCCCCGGAGAACTTTTCGAGGAGAGCAGATAAATGGTTTTAATAGTATGATCCCCGGGGTCAACCGGGCCCGGTAAAATTACAGGCCTAACAGAGGAATAAACCGAACGATAATAATGGCCGAGAAGTGTCGAATGAATATTTTACAAGTTCTTTCCGCTGGCAATTATCGGAGGTTATTTGTGCAGCTTTTCTTTGCTGTGAACAGCTTTTTTCTGGTACAGGCGTTTTCTCTCTGAACTACTTTCTCTGACGTTGCCGAGAACTTCAATGCATAATAACTTTCCTTGGTCATTCATATTAAAACTTGATATATTATTAATTTATATCTGTGGCAAAAAGAGGCACTCGTCAAATCAAATCGAATCTATTTGATAAGTGGGAAAGATATATAATGTACAATAATTTTGCTGGGGATTGTTATGCACGATAAAAACTTTCCGCATTTGTCGCAACAAATTGTAATTACTTAGCAATTCCTTTCCGTTTGATTGTTTTAGTAAATCGATTGTATTACGATACTGTTAAATGCTTTCAATTATTTTACAGTTTCAAATTGCGGTTACTCATTACTATTATTATTATTATGTAGATGCACAAAATCGACAGTCTAGCAATAATGACAGAAGAATATAAATGGATCTACTAACGATGATGATGATCTACTTTCGATAAAATTGTTTCGCCAGAGCGCTAGAAACTTTTACGGATGTTTCTTCAACGTTCGGACAATCTCGGGACTCAATTCTTGACATTGTTTACGGCGGTACATGTAATCGCTGTACCGCTTTAACTTAAACTTCCATCGATGTACTTCTCTTCGAAAACATTCCCTAATAGCGAGTACCTGCATTTCAAAACTTCCCCGAAGACTGCCTCGGACGCGTCGACCGCTGATTCATTGTATTTCGAGTCTCAGACTTATCGCGACTACGACCAGCATATTTTCTCCCGAGCTCCTCGAACAACTGAACTTCTCTCGCAAATTTAGCTCTCACCGTTTTTTCTCCGACACGCGCACATATCGCAATGGCCACGCGAATTGGGGAAAAGAATGATCAGAGACATTTTTAAACCAACTACGGTGCCAATGCTCTCCACGATGGAAATCAAATCAGCGTTGAATAAAAACGGTTCCTAGACAATTAACAGATTCGAAGCATTGATGGTTTATTTAAACGAACACTAATAGGCAAAACACTTTACAATTCTAACACCGTACATTCCGAAAATTATCAGAATAAAAAGTTGATATTGTTCGAAGTAGAGACACGTATTTGCTATCAACGGAATCATTGTTTTTTAATTTAATGTCGCATCTGCTTAATATCAATTAGCGATCATTTATTGGATAATATGTGTAGGGTTACATATAACGCAATATATACAATAGTCTCGCATTACATTTTTACATTATTTTCTTCATTAAGGCTTCTCAAATTACTATATAATTTCGCTAAACAATTTGGTTTCGTTTAAGTATGACACAACATTTACAACAGCATCATTTGTTAGACGAATAATACAAAAATGTCTTTGATTTTTTTACCGAACAAACGCTTTGTTATTACTTCCAGCAGTTTCTGCAGCTTTTCACCCCAATCCAAACTTGTTACTCGATGTAACAAACTCGTGCAAAAATAAACTCTTCCACCATTTTCGCTAGAATTACAAGGACAATCTAATACCGACAGTCGAATCGAAAAGCAAAACGCTGCTACTGGCTAGAACTTTTCGCGCTTTAAATCAACGTGCTACGAAGGTAATCAGATAAAACGTCGCTTCAAAATAACCGCTAGGAGTTCGAATCGCTAAAAAAAGGCGAAAACAAACGGAGCCCGATAAAAACCGGCAAAAACCAACAGAAGTCGATAAAAACCGTTCGTAAACCGCAATCATTTTCACACGAACTCGACGCATTATTCCGCAGGTATTAACGGATAAATTCACCTTTGGCCGAAATCGTACGGGAGCGTGAAAAATAAAAGCAAAATTCAACGATGCCCAAGGGTTGACAGCGAGAGGGGACGGGGCTTTCCATTTTTCTCTCCCCCATAGACAACGGGCTGCTCGCTAGTTTAACTGTAAATCCCGGTGTCGGGCGCATCGATGCGGATGAAGGTGAATTGAAGCGGGAACGAGCCGATGCGAAACAAAAAGGCCGGATCCGCGGCATTATCCAACATTCGCGTTCGCAATTAGACGTTGCGCGCTCCACCGAAAACGCGGCTGTACAATATTTACCGTCGCCGATCCCGCTTGACATCCGCGAGTTTATCCGGAAGATAAACGCGCCTGTAATACGCTTTGTGGCTGATTGCCGAGATCCCGCAACTTGACATAATTTACGCCCCTGAACTTATTATAACCAGCACGAGCCGCGAGTCGCGAAACGTCGCATTGCGAAGCGGAAATCTGTTTTTGGTGCTGGAAACTCGAGTTTCGAGGTTGCAAATTTCGTTTAGCAGTAATCTAGCGGTGATGAACTAAATAACATCGAATTGACAAGGTTATTATGGTAAGACCGCTGAAGAGAGTCATCATAACTACAGTAATTTCTCCTGAAAATGCCAAATTTCGGGTTGCTGTGAATTTCCCTGGGCTAATCCTACAGTAATCTAGCAGTGATAAACTAATTAACATTGAATTGTCAAGGATAGTATGCTAAAACCGCTAAACAGTCGTCATAACTACAGTAATTTCTCCTGAAAATGCCAATTTTCGGGTTGCTGTGAATTACCCTGTGCTAATCCTAAGTCTATGTAAATCATTACATTCTAACCGACAGTTTTTGTATAATAAATTCAAATAACACTGGCAAAAATAGCGAAGTTTATAAAAAGGATCCAAATAGGTATGTACGACAGTGTATGCGCCTACTTGATTCCACGTGTAGCGACAACCGAGGGAGTCAGCTTATGATCGCGATAGGTCGCCGCGAGAAGCATTGCGGAACCGCTTCCAGCTCGTTCGCGTCGATGGTCGCTGCCAGGTGCAACCTACTTGCTTTGAGGGTAGAACGGAACCGGATGCGAATATCGTTATCGGACTGCTGTGGCCAGCCTACTTTCGCTGGCTTTTCTCGTCCGGCCTCGGTCTATGTGCCATTTTAATTACGTGACCGATCCGAGAGCGCGGCCCGCGACCCGTTTCAACGGGATAGATTACGGCCAACGTATCATCCGTACACGAAAAGGTCTTACCCATCGTCCGCGAGTTACGTCAATTCTTCTTTTTTAACGGAGGTAGTTATGACGCTTAAAATGCCGGCTGATGAAGTTGCGGGCTTTCATTGGATTACGGTGATTGACCATCGGATATTTCACGCATCGGTTTGCGAACGTGAACGCTATTTTAAATATTCGGAGTCTAGCGGAACCGGTTACTGTGCGGTGGGTGACCACTTGCTGTGCCTTTGGTTCGTTTTCGGGCACAATTAAATTTATATTTGTCGAATGAGATGTATTCAATTTTTATACAGTTTTATTTTGTTTATTTTGCAATTAGAAAATGTAATGTGTTTTATTATTGATATACAGTTAATTCGATATATTATTTATTACTAATTATATTATTATTATTAATTGTATTTATTATTTATTAATTATATATTATACAGTTATTATTTTTCCGGTTATTTATGGCACAAATGATACGACGTGAGAATAGTCGAGAGTAAGCGAAATGATACCGATGAATTCCTAGCTTTTCCCGGGCAATGCTCGGCGTTTCTAACGCAGTGAAAGAGTCTCCTACGAATCCTCAAATATGTATATTGATGAAGCTTGCCACTTCTCCGCAGTTGATATCCTACGGTATCATTCCTGCGACTGTCATCAAGAGGTCATTCAATTGACCTCTTTGGAACCACACTACAGATCAATCACTCCAGTTTTCATTGCTCTCGACACAATCCGTTGAAAAGGATTGGTTACTCTTAAAAGGGCGTGTCTCTCGAAATACGGTGAAATGAAACATGGATTTGAAAGAGAATTAATCGATAGCCCTGTTATAAAGTATTTAAACTTCCCGAAACTTCTGTATAGGGGTTGAATACATCTAGTTGCCTCGCTGTTTCCAAACCAAAGCGTTTGTCCTTTGATAATGCACTTTTGTGTTCGAGTAAAATTCACAGCTCACTTACCGACTTAATTAACTATTCCTAGTTAACTATTTAAGTTAGATAACTATTTAACGTATAAAGTAAGATTTTTATATATTAACTAGTATATATTAATATATGAGTAAATTTATATATAGTATATAATATATTTATATTAATATACTAGTAATATACTACTACTCAAACTAATATTAATTTTTATATCAATATAGCATATATTAATATTAATATAATTAATGTCTATATTGATGCTATTGCTATATTGATATAAAAATTAATATTAGTTTGAAAATGTAATTCACGAATGCAGAAAATTCGCAGTGTAATTAGTTCAGTCATATTTTTTTGAACATATTCTTCATCCTTTGTTTGCAAGTCGATTTCTACTGACGCAATAAAAAATGATCCAATATGCAGACAGATGTTGAATTAATTTACTTTCTACACTACTTTCGTCATTCGCTGCAACGAGAAAAAAACTGCCACCGTTCATTATGCTTCCGTATTAGAATCACCCGTAAACCTTCTACCGTTAATAATCATCGACATCCAGCAATCCGTTTGCTCGTCTCTTTGTAGACGATAGATCCAATGATATTCCACGTGGAATAAAGACATTTCAGAGTGTAACGTAGTCTCCCTTGAACAACGCAGGCTCTCCGAACATCTCAATTTTGGATACATCTTCGCGCCGCGCGTTACATGAAACCGGTTACGTGTCGATGATCTTATCAACAATTCTGTCTCCAGCAGGATAATTGATATCGACGGTGATGGTACAATTTCATCTTCCCAGTTCCGCATCCGAACAAGCGCTAATTAGTTAAACACTTTGCTGACCATAATTAATACGGTCCTAATGACTATTCGCTGGCGGGATCGAGTTCGGCGAACTTAGCTCCAAGTTTGCCTGACATGAACCTGGCTCGCTCCTAAGGGATTCCTGTAAAACCACACGGAACCAGCTAAATAGACAGTACCTCAGACGAGAAACAGTATCTCGAACCTCTGATGCGAGAAATCGATATCAATAGCTTCGATGATATCTATTTTATTAAATGGAACGTTATTTCAAATGGATTTCTTTCTCTTTCTCTCTCTTTCACTTTCTTTCTTTCTTACTTTCTCTCTCGCTCTCTCTCTCTCTCTCTCTCTCTCTCCACTAATGAAATAATCTAGAGAAAGACTAGTTATATATTAACATAAAATAGCAAATAATTTTATCAAATAACATGTATGCAAATAAGATAATATATTACTAGACTGCAGATTTTAATGCAGATTTTATGCAGATAAAAATTGTCTGCACTAATTTCATAATACAGGAGCTAAATAGATATTCACTTAATTTCTTAATAATACTAACAGGTTGAAAATAGTTCAATAGTACTTTCTATCTGAAATATCGAAGTGATGAATAATCCCGTCATTGTATTTTTATTTCTCATTGTAGTAAAAGTTTAATTAAATTCACATGATTTCATTAGCTAAGAATATAATACCAATAAAGCGTTTTTACAGTTTTTCCGTCGGGTCTATCATGACCCCAGTGTAAAAATCATTTTTAATGATTAAATTCCTTAAACGTTCTCGCAGACTCGTTTCACATAAAATCTACAGTCCGTGTATTAATTTAACGATTGTTCGTTGAAGAGATTTCCTTGAATAATTCCGAAGCTCGCTTTTCAAGTACGACCGCTTTCCGTTTGCTTATTTAAGCACGGTTCGGCCACAAATAATCGAAAATAACGTCCCGAACAGAGTCTCTAGTTTCTGTTGCGTTCCTTTTCCTCTGGCAAGGATCCTGCGGAACGAAGCGGCGAGTTAGAGAATTTATAGACCGCGATTATATCTGAATTCGAAAGCCCAGAAACGATCATTCCAGCATTTATTTATCGTGGTCGTGTTATTGCATAGGCAACTGTGTAAAGCAGAACTGAGGAATAGTTGCGCGCAACAGCTTTATTGCTCCCGCCGCGACGAGAGCAACTACTTTTCGGAATTAGCTGTTCCGCAGTCCATTCCCGATTATGAATCAGCCAGTTTTCCTACTCGTACTTCTCCCTTCCCCCGCCCTCCATAACGCATACTTCACCCGAACTCCATCTCTATTACCTCCGATCCCCATCTTAAGCGTCAAATTTAAATTTAAAGGATACCACGATTGCCCGACTCGATATTCAATCGTTGGCTGGGAGAACCGATTCCGAAGTCCCGATGAAATAAACACGAAACAAAATGCGATAATGTATGGATAATGGCGGGCAATCTTGAAATATTAGGTTCTGAAATTAGTATTTATGTACTTGTGCTAATTGCAAAAATTTTGGCTCGTAGAATTTGATACTAATAACTGAGATTTATGGTAATAAACTGCTCCGAAAGATTACAGCATAGGCACATATCGGATGAGAATTGGTCAACTTTGACTGACGATAACTTCGCGAAAAATCATTGATTTTTATTTCAAATTAAAGCTTGAAACCTCTAGTTTAAGACGATATTTCTCAATTTTATATTCTACGCACTCTCGCCACTGTAACTATTTAAATCTGAATCCCTGTTTATCATATTGAAAATTGCCAAGTTTGACGAAGTGCACGGACTTTGTCAAATTTTTTCCGGGGATGCCGTTTAGAGTAGAGTAAAGTTTGATCTTTCATCTCTAATTTTTTTCTCGCGAAGTTGCAGCACTTTAAAGTAACCAAACCCCATATGTCAGACTCCTGGAAAGAGGTGCAAAATCAAATCACGTGCAAAATAAAAAATATCTCAGGGTAGGAAATTGGATGAAAACTAAATAGAATGTTTTCAATCATTTTCTACACTGTTTCTTGATGTCCTATCAATCATCTGGAAATGCCAACGCCGACGGTACGTGACAAAAATGCGCAAAAAACTTCAGTTCTGAATGAATAAATTGATGGTATCCGGCTTTAGATTTCGCACAAACGAATTGCAATTTCTGCATACTGGAACGACAACCAGCCGATGCTCATGCCCGGTGTCTACTTACACCCGGCGAAAACTGTATTCTTGCGCGATTTTTAGGAAATCGGTAAAATAGCCAAAAGGCATCCCACGGGAATTTCAACCGCGAGACTTATGCAGCATTCGGCATACGAATGTAGGAATACATCCGCGAATAAACCTAGACCGTCTGTATCGGTGGCCTGGATCTCACGTCCCGACTTCCAATATTTCGGCAAAGATACCTGGCGAAACCAGTAAAAGGGAGCAAATATTGGTTCGAGGTGCACGGACTCATCGCTGTCGTCAGACGTTTTCGGCGATCTTCAACGGCTCAACAGATATATCAAGCTCAAATATAATTATGTCGTATCTGTGAGATTTAATTGGTAGCCGGCGAATCTTTATGTATTTATGACGCAATCCGGGCATATTAACGAATATGCACTGTTCTATTATTCTGTGCTCTCTGTTTTCCCAAAGAAAATTTTCTTCTTCCGATTTTCATGAAATAATTATAATGAAAATATGCACAAATATTCGCTGTTCAATAATTATAAATCAAGGGTAGGAAATATTCCATCGAAATGGTAAATATTAACGAAAGAAATTAATAATTAATTTAATATACTTGGATATCGGATATCAAATTTTAACGAAGAAAACAATGTTCTAGAATGTCCAAATTATATTCTCGAATTTTTAGGTCTCGATAATGCTGTTAGTGTTTGAGTGACAGTTGCTTGAAAACCGCATCATAATAATGCTGCACCGCGAGCTACAAACTCACAAAAGTCAGATCCGCCGGGTAACATTTCGAACGGAGTTGTGTGACCGGTGAAATGCAAAAAGACCGCACCGGAAGCAGTATACGTGATTTAGTGGGTATGAAAAATCTGCCGTGAGTTCGGGAAATCGTCAACATGCAGTACTCCGACGCTGCTAAGCACACAATGGAAAAGAAGAAAATAAAGTGCGAACATGAAAACATCAATGGGAAACTGCGGGCGTTATTCTCGGGCCGGCAACGCCTAGACACATGATGCATAGTCTCATATACACAGTAAATACGTTAGGGCGATTCGCAGGTATAGTGCTCCCAGTTCGGGAAAAACAAGCCCGTAAATTTCGATCCTCGTATTGCAAGGAAATTCACGATACTTTAATTGCTGTTGAAAATGGGACAATGGGAAGCATCCTCATAACATCTAAACGAGTTGTCACATGTTACAACGGGCGGTTCGAAATTGAAAAAAGAGGAGTGCGTTGAGCGACAAATGCATTTGTGGTCGCTTGCTTCCCGTAGTAACCGAGCGTGGCAACGTAAAATAACACAATCGGTGTACTTATCACAGACACATCAAATTCGCAAATTAAGCTTCATTAGTTTCTTAACACAGATTCAGAATAATTAATTTTAAATAGGGGTGATACGAATTATAATAAATTATGAATATAAAATTTAATTATAACGAATTTTTAATATAGATTTAAATTGTAATAGAATTTAATAGAAATTTAATATCTTGGTACATTTACAATGGAAATATAATTAGAGATTTTAAATTATAATAAATTTTTAATAGAAGTTCAATTAGAAATTTTAACTTATATATTTTTGACAGAAATTAAAACCTTAATATATTTAATAACAACTGATATCTAGTAAAGAAGATACAGCGATTTAATTATGCAGTGAAGTGAGACTTATGTAGAAGTTGACTTCTAGTGTAAACACTGTAGATAGCAATGCTATAAATTATCAAAATGCAAGCAGCACGAAATGCATTGCGTTCAATGCAATCGCTGATTTATCGGTAAAACATTCGTGCCAGGAAAGTTCAGCATTGTGGAAACGACATTGAGAAGTGTCGATACTCTGTGCAGTTATGGTTAAGTGGACGTGTTTATAATTACACCGTATATAATAAATTTGCATACGTCGATGCTGATCCAACGGCGTCCGCGTGTCCATAAGTCCTGACAAGCATTAACGCGCACATCCCGCGAAATTTTTCAAACAATCGCTCTATCATATCTGAATTTTCTTTATTTTCGTAGGAACGCGGATAACGATCGCGCAACGTGCACGTTGCGCAACTGTTCGTTGCCCGTTTCATTATCCGTCTCCGCGTTCATCACGCGCAACAGAACGCCCGACAGTGTAACGACTAATTTGCCGAAATATCGCAGATAAAAATCCGACGAAAATATTGCAATACTGTCCCCGTACTTGCTATTTTATGGCACCCAATTAAAAGCCCCAATGACGTTTCATTGATTCCCGTAATTCAAGTGCGGACGATCGTCCGATTATTGCAGTAAATTCTCCCTAATTTTCCTTCGTCTTGTAAACAAAAATGGACAATTTGGGAAGGCAAGATACGATTATTCGAGCCCTGTACCTCGTTTTTATAATTATGTAAATATTATTATTGTTACAAAAACGAGCCACGAGGCTCGAATAATCGAATCTCCTTCTTCCAAATCCTTCACTTTTGTTCACAAGCTGATGAAAAATTGGGGAAATTTTACTGTAATGCGTTCACGGCGGAAACCGGGAGAAATGGCTATCAACCTGCATACCGTCCTTTAGAATTAGATTCTGCAACGCTGGAAAATGTTATTGTCAAGACTCACAGATTGCTCGCAGAGGAAATTCACCGGTTGTATTACGAGTAGACCGCGGATCTTAATGCAAAATAGAAATTCTCCACCTCGATCGCAGCGAGCAGGAGTTAAATAAAAATTTATTTTCATTCTCAACAGTTCCATTCAGTTGATATTAACGAGAACGTTATTATAAATACTGTTGAATTTTTGTATTGCATTTACAACGTGCTGTATTCGACCTAGTTGCTTTTGTCATAAATGCAAATATTACAAACAGAAACCTTCAGATAAGAGAGTCTCTACTGTGCTATTCATTTCTTGCAAATCGAAACAAAATTTGATTCATCTGTGATCAAAGTTTACGAATGACAGATTATTAGTATCAGACAAATTATGAAAACGAAGAAGTGTTAATTCAGTGCAGAAAGAAATCGTAGTGCAGGCTCGAATATGCAGTCGTATTTAGAATAATCAGATATTGCAGCTTCGGATAATCCAGATTCTACCGTGCGAATAAAATAAAAGCGCAACAAAATTTCCAATGAAAATAGAGAATTCTCGGCGACGTTCCTTATTTCGAATATTTCGAGCGATAACTAATTAGCGCCGCCATCGGAGTTCCATCTGCCGCCGTGTCGCGGCCACGGAAAAGTGTCCATCGACCCGCATTTGCGATGCAGATGCGGGAAACCGGCGGTGAAAACGCGTGAATTTTCTTGAATCTGTGCGGAGCAGACGCCGTTTCCGGTCTCAGAAGAAGAAAATATTGAAATGTAGAAATTTGTTCAATATTTAAACAATATAGAATATGTATTGATTAGGAAAGAACTAAACGTGATGAAAACAGGAAATATCGCGTACCGTATCTACAACTAGGATTACAACTACTTCAGTTAATTCTACAACTCGCAACGCACCTCACTCGACGACTCTCGAACACACCCTGTCCACTCCAAACACGCTCCTTCGACACAACGCCTGCCTTTTCCTAAAACGTGACAATCGCATCCGCCGGCACTCCGTCGCCAAGGGTTTTTCCTATCTGACCCGGCCTTCGCCAACGTTTCTCTTCTATTTCCTACCATAAATACAAAGTCTTAAAACTACGGTCTCCTAAGCCTAACACTCCTCCTCATCCTAAACGTACCCACTAAATTACGATACTACACTCGGTCGTCCTGACCGGACATCTGCCCACAGATGTTCTCATCGCCACTGTACGAACTTTCACTTTCACCGGAAAAATCGTCCTCTTCGTCGGCACACATAGCTTCATGTAATCGGCTGCAGTGGATGTTTCCTGCGGCCCTTCATGATTACCCACCTTCTACACTTCGTAGCGGTCATTCCGCAGTATTCTTGTCACACGGTATGGTCCAAGAAACTTCGGGTAGAATTTTAACCCCGGATCAGAGAGCCTGTGTCCTTTTCACTCCCTCTCTATATCGTGCTGCTTCCTTTTTCCGTATCTCCTTAAACCAGTAATCTCTCTTTACGAGCGCCTCTGTTTTGGAAATACCGAAATGACCGTGCTCGTGCGCCTGTCGAACTATCTGGATGTGCGTTGTCCTCAGCACAACTACCAACGGCGTATCATCAACCTCTCTATACAGAATATCATTTCGCAACGGGTACGCATCGCCTTCGAACCGCTCAATATTATCTCGAATTTTCCTCAAGTTGTCGTCCTGTACCTGCGCTCTTCTCAAATTTGCGATAATCCCCAGTTCGTTTTCTCCCACTAGCATAATTGTAGGTAGTGGGTTTCGGCATAGCGCGTCAACATGTGCCATATTTCTTCCCGTTCTATGCTCCACGCTGTAGTCGAACTCTTCTAAGAGAAGCGCCCACCTGGCCACACGCTCACATAAGTCCTTTTTCCTCATCGTTAACGCAAACGTTTGACAATCCGTCACAATTTTAAATGAAATGCCGAGTAGATAAACACGAAATTTCATCAACGCCTTTACAATTGCCAAAACTTCAAGCTCGTAGCTTGTATACTTTTCTTCGGCTGGAGTAGTTTTACCACTCGCTTCGCTATCGCGCTGCAACAATATCATACCATATCCCATACTACATGCGTCTGTATGTACTTCTGTCTCTGCACCCACACAATACAACTTTAGTACAGATTTTCCGCTTAGAGCTAATCTTAGCCTATCGAAAGCTTCTTGTTCACTCGCTTCAAACTTGAACTTGATATCTTTTCTTAATAAATTCGACGATGGTCTCGCAATAACAGAGTATTGGTACACAAACTTTCTGAAATTTCCCGCTAAACCAAGGAAACTCTGAACATCTCTAGCACATCTAGGTCTCGGAAAATTCGTAACAGCACTACTCTTTCGTTCTGACGGTCGAATGCTACCGTTTCCAACAATGTGACCTAAATATTCTACTGTTGTGTGCAAAAAACAACACTTGCTCCAATTAATCAATAATCCATATTCTCACTAGCAACATTTAATATTAATTTGAGATTCTCGATACCGCGTGAGAAATCAGATGAAGGTATTATTAAATCGTCCATGTATGTCAAAACGACCCCGGTTGCAATTATATCTTTGAACACTGCATTTATAAACTTTTGAAAGACGGCTGGCGAATTACATAACCCAAACGGTACCTTTAGAAATTCATAATGACCGGTGGGAGTCACGACGGCGGTGTATTTTCTGCTACTCTCATCAATAGGAACATGAAAAAATCCATTTCTGAGATCCAACGTACTAAATACTTTCGCGCCTTCTAATAAATCCAATTGATCCCCTATCAAAGGTAGGGGATATCTATCTTTTACAATATTTTTATTAAGCTATCTGTAGTCAACACAAATTCTAGTTGAACCATCCTTCTTCTTTACTAGTACAATTCGATTTGCGTAATCTGAACAAGACTCTCGAATTATTTCATCTTTCAACCATGACGTTATTTGTTTATCAACTTCAGATTTATGCCCGAGAGACAATCTTCGCGGTCTCTCGTACACTGGGATCTCGTCTTGCAGTATCAAGCTCATTTTAATTCCTACTTCTTTCGTTTTAGATGGTTTATAACTTGCAACACAATCTTCTATAAGTTTTCTATGTTCAGGAACCGCAATGTGTGATAAATCTACATTGTCAACTATAGCCTCGACATTGACATTAAATATTTCCGGCAAATCTATTTTTTTAATAAAAATTTCTCCTCCTTTCGTACTTAGTTCTACGGAATCTAAAAATTCTGTACCGATTATTAAACTATGGGACGACAAGGTATTGCGTAGAACGTGTATATTTATTCGATATGTTATCTGATCTATTGCAATAGTTGTTGAAAATTCCCCTAATGTGTGGTTGCTCTCTGCTCCGACACCACGAAATTGCAAAATCTTATTATTCAATCTAGGAGCACCAATTTTAACATAATAATCCGCTCGCATCAAATTCAGTTCGCTTCCAGAATCTATTAACGCTGTCAACTTACAATTTCCAACTTGCACCTCTTTAACTCGCTTCTTTCTCGACGCTTCAGACACACTTGGGTCCTCTTTCTTTTGTCGGGCAGTTTGCAGCCGTATGGTATCGGTTTCCACACAAAAAACATCGCCGTATTTCTTGCTGTGCCACTTGCTGTGATTCACCTTGTGATGAGGTTCCATGGACGGTCGTCTTCTTCTTCTCCTCAGGTCGCCTGTTTTTCGTTCCTGATTTTTCCTTCATGTCTTCGTAAATTTCGAATTTTTCTTTCAACTCACGTATATTTCTAGCACCGTACAATATCGTTTTGTTTGTCTCGAAATCCTGAACTCCGTCAATAATATACTTAATAATTGTTTAGACTTCCATGTCTGCTTGCTTCGCAATCTCCAACATTTGATAAATGTATTCTTGATACGACTCGTTCGATCTTTTAATTTTACGTGACAACTCTTTATGTATCTTGTACGTATCTGCAGTTTTACCAAATTCGGACTCCAATGCTCGCTTCATCTCGACCCATTTGCGACAACATTTTTCACAGTCGACGAACAACCTCGCCGATGCACGCAATAACCGCTTCGCATAAATAACTTTTTGTACTTCACTCCATTCACATAGCTCCGCCATGTCTTCAAACTCTTCGAGCCAACAACGAATGTTTGCTTTATCGTCTCCGCTAAATGTACGCATGGACTCCTCAACATCCCTGAATGTTAACGCCTGCATCCGACGCACGCATCGTCTCACATAGCTTCCTTCTTCTTCATCTTCACTGCCATCAATATCATCTTCCTCTTCGGCATGTTCGATTTGCAACATTATGGCTGCTTTAAGCCGATCTTGTAGTTGCTTTTTATTTCCCGACGTCCTCAGCTTGCGACTCTTCAATTCTTCCTTCAAATCGGTTAACTTCATTGTTAGAAATTCCTCTAATTTGTCAGCAGATAGGCATGCTTGTGACACTTCGACAACGGTATCGTTTCCTGCAGACATCTTAAAAGGTTTTTAAATGCACAACACAACAACTAGAGTTCAACTCTCAACTCCTACAGTCACGATATCACTGTTATCATTCAGCGCTACGTTTTCCTCAAATCTCGTACGAGCCCCCAAAATGATGTAGAAATTTGTTCAATATTTAAACAATATAGAATATGTATTGATTAGGAAAGAACTAAACGTGGTGAAAACAGGAAATATCGCGTACCGTATCTGCAACTAGGATTACAACTACTTCACTTAATTCTACAACTCGCAACGCTCCTCACTCGACGACTCTCGAACACACCCTCTCCACTCCAAACACGCTCCTTCGACACAACGCCTGCCTTTTCCAAAAACGTGATAATCGCATCGGCCGGCTCCCTGTCGCCAAGTGTTTTTCCCATCTGACCCGGCCTTCGCCAACATTTCTCTTCTATTGCCTACCATAAATACAAAGTCTTAAAACTACGGTCTTAAAACTAAGCCTAACACTCCTCCTCGTCCTAAACGTACCCACTAAATTACGATACTACAGAAATATTGAATATATTTCGAAAATAAATATATTAATTGTTAAATATGTGTGTATAATGAAGTATTAGAATAGAAATTTTTCAAAATTCGACCGGGTTGCGTGAATTCGTTTGTGATTTCAGAGGGAATATTTCTTGCAAATATTTTGCCTCCTTAGTCTTTTTGCCTAACACTAACCTCAAAAATTTCCCGAAACAAAGTAATTTCACAGACGAATCCAAAAAAGTAAAACGAAAGGTCACGATTTATATCAACTCCATCACGCTCTAAAAATCGTAGAAATGTTCGATTCATTCGAACGTACCGCAACGCAAACCGAAATATATTAGTGTCATCCATGCGTGACCGTCGACGCGGTATCGAGCGCATTAATCAATTACCGGGCGCTTCCAAATAAACAGAGAGATCTGTTGGTAACAAGCGAGCTGAGAGAATGGGATCGAACCTGACATTTTAATTCGTGCGGCTCCCGAGCAGCATTTGCGAGAAACGAGGTCGGCACCGTCGTGAAACAGCGATCCTCCGCCGAAGTTTCCGCCGAATTTTTTACGCACTGACTCCGCATTCCTGGAACACTGCTTACAAATCATTAGTAACAATTATTACTCGATTGCCTGCTCGTAACGAAGGAACTTTCGCCGTAAACCTCGGAATTGGGAATAGCGTGCCGGCGGACATGTCGCGAAGAACAACGAACTATGACCCGGCGAAGAGAGGGAGGGAGGGTGGTTGAACGCACAGAGGCATTAAAAGTCAAAAATTCATCATCGCGGCCAAGTGTCTGCAAAGTCGGCATAAAAGAGCTAATAAGGGACGGCGTTTTATAGACAAAGTCCAACAGCTGCTTCAGCCGAGCAACTCCGCAGTGATAACAAAAGAAGTTGAAGTATTAAATCCGAAATGTTCCTGGACGCCGTAAATGCCCCGTCCATGTCGCACGCACAACTTTTAAAGTCTTCCCATGGGTAAGGTTAATATCGGCGCTATCGGAGACACGCCTTTTTTCACGGGACAGGAAAACAAAGTAATTGCGAGCTGCTTCGCGTTCGGTTTTTTTTCTCCGTCATTGATTTTGTTTTTAAGCTTTTTACGAGCGCGCGCGAACCCGCGCAGTTTGTCGCCGGGAATGTGTGGATGGCTCTTCAAGCCGAGTCTGACAACGATGGAAAATCCACCGGCGTAGAATGTCCTGTCGTAAATTGAGTACGTGACTACGTTCGTTGCCGTGAAAACACAGTCCTCAGGATATTTATGAGTCGACGCTATTATGTGTCGCAGGAGTAGCGTAAGGCTCCAATATTTTCGTTTTAAATACACTTATATTTATTTTTCATGGGCTGCCCCGTCGGTTTACGGGCGCGGACGTGCCGTTCACATATTTCTTCGCCAATTAACTACTACATGCGCACCACCTTTCTTCCCAACGTTTGTCCAACTATTGCCCTTTCCACGGACACTGTGCCTGCCGAACGTTTTTTCGCTGTCAATTAAAGCTTGACCAAATAATTTGGCGTGGATTTGCAGTGGATTCGTAGCATTCGCGTGTTTAACCGTGTTAACGCTTTTTGGAATTTTGTGACTTCCGTTCATTCACGTGGCGATTTTCGTTAAAACTGACACACACACAATCGGTTTAACGAGGGATGTAATTTTACGTTTGCGACAATCAACTGTAACCCGGGGTGCTCGGAATTTTTATTTCGATAGCAACGAGCGCTTGATAACCGAGTTAGTAGTCTTAAAAATGATGTTTACTATTCTGCAGCCCCGAGTCTCCTGACCGTAAAAATTTACGGACTAATGCAGTTCTCCAGAACGGACCTCATCCTATTCTTTCTTGCGGATGCACTGCACTTTTCCGCAAAAAGAAATCTAAAAAGCCATTAACACTAAACTGGAATAATGGACAGTCTTATCTTCCATCGCCAAGTTCTAAAGTTCCCTTCGCCTGAAATTTGTTAACTTTTAAACATTTCTATGGAAAGCCTACTTTTAAACTACTTTTTACTTTAAATTTAATTTTATTCTCTCGATCAGTTTAATTTTTATTTGACGACTGTTTTTTTTTTTAAGTTCGTTCTTTGTTGATATAGCAGATTACTCTGCCGATGTTCCTGGAAAATTATAATAATTTTAATCATTTATTTATTCTGGAACATCGAAATCTCCGAGTTACGCGTTTACGGGAATAAATAAATTCGCTATTATATTATATTATTATTATTATTATATACAGGATAAAATAGCTGAATAGTAACATTTAAATGTCTCCATTATTTGTAGATACATCAGCGTACAACAAATTTAATCACACACTGAATATTGTGATATTAAAGATGTGATATGGAAGGAAAAATGTTGTTTATTGCTTCGCCTCGTGGAAAATATTTCGAATACCACTTTCAGAAAGTAAAAGGCGAAATTTTATCGGGAAGCGTGTGGACCGCTGTACGCGTACGAGAAATTCTGTGAGAAAAGCGAGGCGAAAAACATTTTTCCCTTGCAACCATTTTGCTCGCCCTGTCGAACAGTTTAGTTACTGCGCACCTTTGACTGTGATTTGCTGAGAAACATGACGCTTGCTCTGCGCACAAGTAGCCATAATTGCTAAGCTTGCCGTCGGGCGTCTCGAGGCGTCAACATTGCACGATGGCGTTCGGTGACTTCTCAAAGGCACGAAACAGCTTTCGTCGTGCACTTAGAAACAACAAAGATATTTCAATGTTTTTTTCCACGCAGCTTCTTCGATCGCGTGTACGACAATGATCAAAATTACGGAACGAAAATAAACACGAATATACGACAAATGAAAATATGGTCTCTTTTCAAACTAAAAAATGATCACGATAAGAAGAAGGTCGGTTAAGTGGAATAATGAAAAGGAAGCGCACAAATGAATGCACAATGCCGGAGATTTATCGAAGACAATGAAAATAAAACGCGAACGGGTTAATACCGATCCACCAACAATGCCCATAACTTTTTTCGCCGTTGAGAAATTTGAAATGAATTTTTTATCGATGCCGGAATATGCCGCGTGCAAACGAACGAGAAAACTTGGTATAAATCGGATAATATTTGAATAAACGAGCCATCCCGGAAGGTCTCTTGTAATTTCATTAATCGTCGAGAGAGGCTTCGATCGCTCTCGCTAGACCGACGAGCTCTCGGGTTAAGTGCAGCTGCGAACCGTGTCGTCCCGTGCAAATACCTTCGTTGTTCTCCCTGGACAGAATAAATTTGGATCGCAAAGAAAACAGGCGCCATCAAAATACTTGGACATTCAATATTCCCTAACAAAACCCATCGTCGCAGCGTAAGAGTTGAATGAAGAAGGGCCCGTGAAATCACCTTATCAAAGAAGGCGGTGCGGTATTAACCATTTCCTCGTTGAAATTGCAGTCTCTCTCTGTCTCTCCCTCTCTCCCCCTCTCTCTCTCTCTCTCGTCGGGCGCGACAGAGAAAATGGAAAAATTGTTGGAAAGATTGTGTCCCTTAACAGAAGATGATGATGGCACTCGTTACGATCGGCCAGGGGCGTGCGTCGTCGTTACGCAAACGACACTGAATAAATCTGGTGCTTCATGCGTGCTTAGGAATCGTCGCGGCGCGTCGCGGGGACAAGCGTTGGCCTAAGCAGAAGCGGCAAATTGGCGTCGAGTGACGTTTCCTGTTTGCCTCGTACAGTAACGGACAAACGATTGAGGCATCAAGAGAGAAGGAAAAGATCGGTGGAACGCGCCGTGCTTGCAGATCTTCCACAAAATGACGTCCGTCATTTGAAGAGCAATTCGTCATACGAAATACGAGCAAACATCGAATCGTCCAAGAATAATATTTAATATTTAAATTATATGTATATATTTTGATGTAATATTTTTGTAGAATATTTTTATATAAATATTTTGCACAATGTTTACGATTGGAAGTCAGTGGAATTCATTTTTTCGTTCGAATCAAATTCACCCTTTTACAAGCGACACTCGCTGTTTTGCAATCGATACTCACCCTCCCACAAATTAAATTCACTTTCGTTAACCTCAGCTTTTGCAAATAAAGTTCTTCTACGTTGTTTTCTGAAACTATTCAAATGAAAATAACATTTACATAGAACAAGGAACATGAAATGCTCGTTTAACAGTAAATTTAGCCGCATCTGTAATTTTCCTTCCAGTTTGGTAATTTCATACGCATATTTATGTAACAATAACGACAATCCGTGGGAGCGATGTTTGCAACAGAATAATTAACAACATCCGACAAAAACTATTTGCCGAAATAATGTTCAATGTTTGAGAGCTTCAACTGTGAAATGAACAAAGGGTGCCTCGTCTGACGGACGTGATCACGCGGTTCCTGTGTCTTCTGGAAGCTGACATCATCTAAAACGATAATGATCTCTGAAAAATTTCGCGAAAAATATTTCCAGCTGAAAAATTGTTAATGTTATATAAGTGAGACACATATTTTCAGATTGAGGAAGGAAACAAATCGAAGAAACAAGTATCAGTTGCATGCTTCGAACTGAAATTAAAATCCGTCGTCTTAAAATTAAGACCGTTGCTACTCTATGCAGCAAAGTCTACCGTAGACGAATACTTTGTATGCTAGCATAATCGCCGGCGGGGGAAGACCGAACCAATATAATCTGGAAAGGGATCAGAGGGGATTTGGTGCGAGGGCAGGCATTCGCATGTTTCGGACACAGGCCAGCTTGAGCACAAGCGACCCCTGATACACGCTAATTAAGCTTTATGAATTTAAAATTGCGCTCGTTAACCGAGGCGCGTGTCAAACAATTTCTTGTCACGATAATGATTATCTTCAGCTCGCGTTATTACTACGCGTTATTACTGCGTTATTACTACCCATTTCTCGCGTGACGCCGTGAATTTAGGAAAAACCGGCGGCGGCGGCCGTGGAGTGTTCGAAGGATTTCCCTCCGGAAAAGTTGGTTCGAGCCCGGCCGAACTCCGGGGTCAACTTATGCACGGATATATCCGGCTTTGATCGCGCGGCGACCGTTCCGCTCGATAAAAGGAGTCAAGCCCGCCGCGTCGAAGCAGGCCAAATAAACGTATCACGGCTGACGCCTTTGTTCCTGATTATGGAATTTTTTTCGAGCGACGCGCAGCGTCCGCGTTTCCTTCTCGCCCGTTTCAGTTTTATTACCGCGAGCCCCGCCACAGCGAGACGCTATTTTTATTCCGGGATTTATAACGGCCAGCTCAGCCGGCCACGAAATATTCTCCCGCCAGGCTTTTCAAAAATTCCACTTTTTTCGGACAACTTTATCCTTAACGCTGCCCCCCACCCACACCATCCTGCACGCTGCTCCATCACGGCCGCGCGCAGGCTACGACCAGCTGAAAAAGCTGAACCGTCCACCGCACTTGCACTTCACTTACAACACCTGCGATTCTTTTCCTCCTTCCGGCGCGGCGGAGCGAGCCGCGAAGGGAACTATCCCCGGCTGAATTAGAGCGTTCCGAGGTGCTGTAACGAAATAAACGCGGACGCCCGGTTCAAACTGCGAACAACGTAATTACAGAGCTGCGCGGGAAGGGCTGGCCGCGCAGGTATGAAAATGAAATAGCGCTGGACAGAGAGTGTTTTTCTTTTTTTATCGGAGCGTCGCGTCGCGACGTTCGCGCGTCGCTCTCGCGGCGAGTTAACGAAAACCGCGGTGTCGCCGTGGGACGGCTTGCCAATATTATTGACGCGAATCTTGGAACAACGGGCAAACAATATCGTGAAATAATAAATAACTTCGTCGCCGTCATTCGCGAAGCTCCGCGAGCGATTATTTGATATACTGCGTGCCCGGAATAACGGGTGGGGGCTGTAGATTCAGTAGCTATGGAAATCAATAGCGGCAATCCCAGCCCTGTAGAACACGATATCAAGGATGTCGTATTCCTGGCACAGATATTGGCAAATACATGTCTGTTACATTGTAATTATCTTTTTATTCACTGTCGAATCTTTCTTATAATATATCTCTCGTACGAAATGCGAAACATTTTTAAAATTCTACCTTTGTAATCGTCATTGCTTTTTAATCATTTCTTTAAACTTTCCGATCGACGAAATAATCATAAATTTAATGGATTCTTAACAGAGACTTTATTGTAATTTATTTTTTCACGTTTCGCTGCAAATAAATGAAGATAAAGTTACTGCAAGTGAAATATTACTTGTATTATTTTGTTCGCTGTTTAAACAAAAGTGCGTTTGACTGATACAATTTAGTAAGTCAATTTTGTGCTAGAGTGATTTAATATTATTAAATCATATCGAATTTCATATTTTCTGCGATTCTTCTTTAATATTTTACGTTGAAGCTTCAAAGGGGCTTTCATAAATGAGTTGGTAACAATATCATACGTTATTGCATTTTACAGAGTTTTTAATTTTTTTTCATCATCCACAAATTAAGTGTTTTGACTTAAACCATTTTTTAACGCCTCGTATGTTACAAAAATTTTCCATTATTTATTAAGAGTACAATAGACTCTATATTTATTACAAAAACGTATCGAAACACATCGCACGATTTTTCCGGCCAGTAATGTGCCACTGCTTATGCGTTACTATCGTGTAAGTATAGAAAGCGACCATATACTTATCCGCGATAGTGTTTACACTCGTTTAGAGCATTGGCCATCAGAAGCCCAAGGCAGTAAAAGAGAGCTTATGCGAGCTATAGCGAACATTCCACGAGCCTAGCAAACAGCTGCCTACACATTCATGAAAACCAGCAACAAACCGTCGTAAATCTCCGGCTTCGAGCGTTGCTCTGTTTTGTGCTCGATATCCTATTGAAACCACCCTTTTTGAAGGAGCTTTAAATATGATTCTATTGTAGCGCTAACATGAGATTACGCCCAAAAACCATTCCAATATTTCGTGTCGCGAGTTCAGCCTCCTGACGGGTTCTGAGTACCTGTTTTGGATAATAGAACTTCTGAACAATGGTCCAGTATAAATTTCGAAATACAAAATATGCCGCACATCTATGTATTATTGTTTCGAACTTTCTTCGGAGAACGAACGATAACTGAACTATTTATGCAAATATATCGAATCTTTGGGCAGAATAAAACTTATCCGCAGTTAGTTCGACAAAAGGCTATTGAATATCGATATATCGCACCTCGTAACATTTGTAATCAGTTAAAAAGAATTTTATAATAAAGACATCGGATGAATTTAAGGAACTTAAGGATAGCGAATTTAGTGAATTTGAGTGAATTTTCAAGTGAAAGTTTTAAGTGAATTTAAATAAATTTAATTAAGGATAGCGTTACGTTATCTTCAACTTATTACAATCACTAAAAGAGGAAAGTGAGCTTCAGCTAATTTATATTTTTTACAATTCATTTAGACAATTTTTATTTTGTATAACGATCCGATTTTGCGTAAAGGTCCAACGATAACTATAATTTTCTGATTCGAAGCTAACAAACTCTCATTAGAAATTATTAATAACTTGGACACAATATGATTATGTATCTTCTGATGTTTTTTCTACTTAACAATAATCTGCTAATTCGAAGCTAACAATCTCTCGTCGGGAACAATAACACTTTACAGACATTCCCGATAAAAATTCCTCGGAGTGAATCGCAACTGCGTCGTCTACTCAACTTGGAACCGCCAGTCACCGCTAAATCGCATCGCGTAAACAATAAATATTAGATACATCGACGAAAGTCAAAGGGATTTCCTCGTCGGGGGGAGTTTAATTAAAAATCTGCGAGCTTTATCGCGCATAAACCCCGCATGGCGTCCTGATACTCCCGATGACATATTTACCGATATCTAACTGAAAAAGGTTAATAAGCGATACACACGTTGCTGGAAGATCGCGCGATTCTATCAACGGCCGAACATTTACTTTAATCAGCCGTGCAACCACAGGCCCGGTTGCTGCTCGCACGGGCCGCACCTGCGCAACGTAACGCGCGTGCCGAGTTAATCCTGACTGACGCGTAATCACGGAAGCCCGGCGGATCCAATTACCAGAAGCAGAACTGGAAATAAGGAAAACAGAGCCGTCAGTGCTCTGATTCGCCTTTACGATAGCGCAAATATTAACGGACAGGGATTAGAACGACGAGTAATTAAGTCACGCAAAGGGAATACGAAGAAACTCGGCTGGATAGGGAGAAATAGAAAGAGGGAGGCAGAGATAGTCAGATCAGAGAGAGAGAGAGAGAGAGAGAGAGAGAGAGAGAGAGAAAGAAAGAGACTGCTACGTCCCAGTCCATCAGTTCCCCCTCTTCGCATATTTGCGTAATTTTTAGCTAATAGATATATTATTATCACTGTTATTATTATTACTATTATTGATGGATTTTGTTTGGCACGTGGATGACGTCTCTTTCAGATCAAAACAGAATTGACAGACTTTACCATATTTACTTTAATACTAAACTAAGCTGACTATTGTCATACAGCGTTATACTTTGTAAATCCATAGAAGAAATTTCTAACGCAGTCCGCGTCCGTTTTAAAAAAACTGCGAACTGTCCGTCTGAAATATTGCAAGAATGTGTAAGCTCTCGACAACACTTTGTGCATATGGTACAATGCGCAAAATAATCTCAAGACAGATGAAAGTTGGAATTTCATTATTCTTGATTTTCCTCTTAATTCCAGCCGTGCCGGATCCAATTTGTGCCATGAATTACGAAACACGATGTATGACGGGAGCGGATTGCATATTCCATTACGAACGAGTGAAACAAAGAGAAGGAGAGAGAAAGAATAAGAGATAGAGATAGAAATAGAGATAGAGATAGAGGTAGAGATAGAGATAGAGATAGAGATAGAGATAGAGATAGAGATAGAGATAGAGATAGAGAGATAGAGAAATAGAGAGATAGAGAGGGAGAGAGAGATACAGAGAGAGAGAGATAGAGAGATAGAAAAAAATTTAGAGAGATAGAGAGATAGAGAGATAGAAAATTAAAGAGATAGAGAGATAGAGAGATACAGAGATAGCGAGATAGAGAGATAGAGAGATAGAGAGACACAGAGATAGCGAGATAAAGAGATAGAGAGATAGAGAGATAGAAAATTAAAGAGATAGAGAGATAGAGAGATAGAGAGAGATAGAGAGATAGAGATATATAAAATTAGAGAGTTAGGGAGATATAGAATTAGCGAGTTAGAGAGATATAAAATTATAGATTTAGAGAGTTACAGAGATAGAAAGATGGAGATAGAATAAGAGATAGAAATAGAGATAGAAATAGTGATATATGAAATGAGAAAGAAAGAGAGAATAAGAGATAAGGAGAGAGCGAGGGCGTGAAAGAGAGAGTGAGATGGACATTAGATCGAAATACTCGACGCACCATAATCCTCGAGCAGATTTCAGCCATCATATTTTAGATTTAGACCATCGCCGAACTAACTGCTCAGAGAACCTGCTAACGAGGAGCGCCCTCCGGTTTTCGCTGATCGGAGAAAGTAGATTCCAGAGACCCTCGTTTGAGAACAGATCGTTTATAAGTTACCCTCGAAAAGCGATTTTCATACAAACCACTGCATTGATACATGGAAAGGTACTCTATGCGATTGAGTTGAACGTTTCAGGATTAATTTTACGCGCAAGGGTCGCATTTAGCTGCGTTTTGCTATTTTCTTTTGAATCTTTGCGAGCTCAGTTCTTATTTCTTTCAATTATTTAACCTTACGTATTCTATTAGCAATGTGAGCAGTTATGATTTCTCTGTGAAAAATATTAAAATTTTTTCAATTTCAGTGTCTCTTCTTATTTACCAAAGTAGGTGTTCGAAGAAAACTATGCTTAATGTGAACAGAATATTCCAGTTTTTCGACACAAAATTACAAACCTTGAAAAATCGTTCTAATTTACTGATTATTTATTTTTATGAAATAATGAAAAAATTATTGACTAAAATAAAATTGTACTGAGTACTCTCCTGAACAAGATACTATAATCTAATTCACATTATAAATGCAAGAATATATTTAAGCAATGATAACTAAACAGTGGATTTTATGCACTTTTTTACAAAGAAAGACTAATACAGAAGCAAAACTGTGCAGACATTAGAAGAATTCGAAAATCTCTTTCAATTCTGCACGATTTATTAAAATGATTAAATCATGAACGACATTTCCGCCTGATCTATATTCTCTACAGTTATCACAGATAATTTTTCATTATCATAAAGATCCACGGTGCAATGATTACTCCGAAACTGTTGCGCAAAATCAAATTGCACTATCTCAAGTCTCCTAAAAATCCTCAGCAAGACTAAGAACCTGAAGAGGTATTCCGCGGTCTATAATACGATAACTGTAAAATCTAAGCACAACTGAAAAGCTAGCCTCAAGAGAAGCATAGAATTAGAGCTAATTGCGCGGGAACAGGTGTTAGTGGTTGAACGTTTCACGAAGAAGGGAATTCGCTGTAGAACGTAAAAGGAAAAGCATTCCTTTAAGAGGAAATTGCTGGCTGAAGTCACGGAAATACTAAAAAGAACGTTGACCAGCGTTCAAGGTCCCTTGCCGCAATCTCATAACTCCCATTGCAGACATTTCCGCAGGGCTGATAGGCAAATTCGAAATAAGACCGTTTTGCATAATAATACGGCGACGGGACGGAGGGAAGGTCAAAGATTAATGTATACATTCGTGTATCGATCGGTGGTGGCGGGCGTTGTTTCAGTATTACGCGAGCCGGCTGAGGAATGCGAAGGATTTACGGAAGTGCGTCAAACGCGAAACAGAAACACAACTCGCCAGAACAAACTAATAAAAATGTTGCCACCGGTGCGTACACTTACACAGCGACGCTCTCGGTGCGAGGGTGCACAATGAACCGGAAACGGATACGCATAATTTAATGGGACGAAACGATACACAGGTCGGCACGACACACACTTTTATTAGCTCTGCGGATATTTATTAGTCTGCAATAATGGATAATTATTGTGAGTCCGGTGTTTTACAGGATAAAAGTAAATTTTGCTGGCGGCACGGTTTCCCGATACGTCAACATTAATTCGCGTTGCCGAATTTAATTTATAAAATCGGACCGCGTTTCGGTGAGCAAACAATGCGAACTTATACGAAACGGAATGCCCGATTTTTTGAAATATGAAAACTATTTCCGGTTCGCGCTGCGTCCGTTCTATCGCGGTTCGTTGTATCGAATTTATCGATAATTTCGACGAGAAGAATTTCAAGAAAATAAGAGAAAAAGAAAGGAAACGATATAATAACGAACGACCCGGGCCGGAAGGTATCATTTGTCGCATTTAATTTGAGTAATGGATTATTCATAGAGTGTTATGAAAATATTTTTTTTCCGATTCGTGTCACTTGAGAAAAACAACGTTCAACATCAAAGTGCAAAATGTTTTCATACACACAGGTTCTGCTCAATCATTCGGAACAGGGTTCCCTTTTGACGCGGGGCAAAGCCGTCGTTCGCTATATCTTGACATATTTTACATTTTTGTTCCGGCATAGTGTTTCCTATTCTAGACAGCGCCGGTCGAGCTAGGATAATGCGAAATACGTTATAATAAATGAAAAAAGAGTGCAGGCATTTTTTGTTTGCCCGCTATGTGACTGCGATGTCATAGAATATCAAAAGGGAAATACGGTTCCCCTTTAACCAACCAACGGCGATACTGGAGGTCTATTCTGGCCTGCCGTTTTCTTTTCAGCTTTTTTTTCGAAAATCAGAGTACGCTGCGATTTTTAGCACAACTCTCCGGGCTGTCGGACTACGCGTCGAGCCGGCGAACGTTTATTGCTAAACAGCGAAGCAACGTTAAAGCAATAACATTAAGTAACGTTCCGTGGCGCGCATTGCTCGTTTGTATTATGTTTTGCCATTCCGTGTAAGAGGACGTTGTGTTTCTAACTCACATAAGTGGATCAGAGCTTTGTTCAATCAATCAAAACGACGGTTTTTACGGGGAAAGTTGCTAAGTGTTGTCGATACACGGAAACTTATCGGCCAACGCGAAACTGAGGAATCCACGAAAGAAACTAGTTATCGGTTATCAAAGTTGGATCATCCAGGGTGATTCGCGTGGCGCCGCGTGTGTTTAACGAACACCTGGCGAACCACCGTGCTATCCACGACAGCGGGCAAACGATTAAGACGGGAACAAGGATATTGGTAAAATGCACCAATGTTGCAAATCTTCTCCGAAATGATGCACGGTGGGCAAAGTGACAAAGTTGCCTGTCAAATTCGAAGAACTTTTGATAAAAATTAGATAAAGCGACGTTTTCTTTTACGCGAAAAAAACTGAAGTGTTGCAGAATAAACGAAAAAAGAGAGAATCCACTATTTTTTGATGTCGAAAATTTATGTTAAACTTGAAATATTCCATCGAAATTGTGATTTATTCAGTACCGTGTTGCATTTTTTAGTGACATGCAGATTTTTACGCGCTCATTTCAAATCGTAAAATTTATCTACCACTTTTGAAGTTCGAAAAAAAGACCAGCGTGTTACCAAATCACAATCCTGAAATGGTAGATGAATTTTGCGACGGGATCTGAAACGAGTGTGTCAAAATCAAATAAAAATGAAATATTATAAAGAAGTAGATGGTTAAAAAAAACGAGAACCACCGTGCATTCGATCAATTGTTAACGTAAACGTTGTATTGGCAATTACGCTGACGCCCTGGCATCGTTCCTTCCGTAAACTCTCCTCTCATTTACATTTTTCCAAAGATGCAGAAAATCATGCACGTGTTGCCGCGAAAGTTATAGATTTATACCGAATGCATATTTAGCTCCACCGTGCACGATTAACGAACGTTTAACGAGAGACAAGTTGGAAGCAAAAATGAAGATAAGCAGGGTTCGTGCGGAACGTAATCTATGGGTCCATAAAATCTGCAATTTGTGGCTGGATTATTCCCTTCAGGAGCATACGCACGCTTCACCATAGTTTAACCTATACATCTATCTCTACCTGTACCTCTATCTCTACCTCTACGCCTGTATCTCTACATCAACCTCTACCTCTACCTTTACCTGTACCTCTAACGCTACGCCTGTACCTACTACATCTACCACTACCTCTACGCCAATGCCTCTACCTCTACGCCTGTACCTCTACCTCTACTTCTACGCCTGTACTTCTACCTCTACCACTACCTCTACCTTTACGCCTCTACCTCTACCTATACCTCTACCTCTACCTTTGCGCCTGTAAGTCAACTCTACCTCTGCGTATGTACCTCTACCTCTACCTCTACCTCTACCTCTACCTCTACCTCTACCTTTACCTCTACCTCTACTTCTACGCATGTGCCACTACCTCTACCTATACCTCTACCTTTGCGCCTGTGACTCGACCTCTACCTCTCCGTATTTACCTCTACCTCTATCTCTACCTCCACCACTATCTCTACCTCTACCTCTACGCCTGTACCACCACCTCTACCACTACCTCTACGCCTGTACCTCTACCACTACACCTGTACCTCTGCCTCTACGACCGTACCACTAACTCTGCGCCTGTACATCTACATCTACCTCTACACATGTGCCTCTACCTCTACCTCTATCTCTACTTCTACCTCTACCTCTGCCGCTACTTCCATGCCTTTACCTCAACCACTACCTCTACGCATGTACCTCTAACAATGTAAGAACAACGTATAACAATGTAGAACAACGTAACACTGTTTTAAAGAACAACATGAGACAACGTAAAACAGCGCAAAATTACGTAAAAAGAAAGTAAAACAACGTAAAACAACGTAAATCAGCAATGCGAAACAAAGAAAAACGCGGTAAAACAACGTAGAGCAATGTAAATCATCAATGTGAACCAAAGTAAAACAACGTAACAGAACGTAAAGCAATGTAAAACAATATAAAACAACGTAAAAATAATGTATAACAGTGTAGACCAACGTAATACGGTATTAACCAACAACGTGAGACACCGTAAAAGAACGTAAAACAGGGTAAATCAACGCAGAACTACGTAAAGACAAAGTAAAACAACGTAAACAATGTAAATCATCAATGTGAACCAAAGTAAAACAACGTAACACAACGTAAAGCAATGTGAAACACTATAAAACAATGTGAAAACAAGGTATAACAACGTAGAACTACGTACTACTGTTTTCAAAACAACGCCAAACAAACCAAACAATGTAAAGCACCTTAAAATAACGTAAATCGTAAATGCGAAACAAAGTAAAACAACGTAACACAACGTAAAGCAATGCAAGACAATATAAAACGACGTGAAAATAATGTATAGCATGGATTTCAAGGCAACTCGTTTGTTTCGCATGCATTTGAAGTTAGATCATTTATATCTCAATTACTCGAAGCTAAATCATTTGTTTCGCATGAATATGAAGCTAAATCATATGTTTCGCATTAATTTAAACCTAAATCATGTGTTTCGCATGAATTTGTAGCTAAATCATGTTTTTCGCATGGATTTGAAGCTAATCCATGTGTTTCGAATGATTTTGAAGCTAGATCGTGTGTTTCTCATGGATTTGAAATAAACTCGTTTGTTTCGTATGTATTTGAAGCTAGATCATTTATATCTCAATTACTTGAAGCTAAATCATTTGTTTCGCATGGATTTGAAGTAAACTCGTTTGTTTCGCATGCATTTGAAGCTAGATTATTTATGTCTCAATTACTAGAAGCTAAATCATTTGCTTCGCAAGTACTTGAAGCTAAACCTTCTATTTTGCATTGAGTTGAAGCTAAATCATTTTTTTCGCATGGATTTGAAGCTAAACCATGTGTCTCGCATGATTTTTAAGCTTAATCTTGTGTTTCGCATGGATTTGAAGTTAACTCGTTTGTTTCGCATGCATTTGAAGCTAGATCATTTATATCTCAATTACTTGAAGCTAAATCATTTGTTCCGCATGCATTTGAAGTTAACTCGTTTGTTTCGCATGCAGTTGAAGCTAGATCATTTATATCTCAATTACTAGAAGTTAAATCATTTGTTCCGCATGAATTTGAAGGTAACTCATTTGTTTCGCAATCTCTTGAAGCTAGATATTTTATATCGCAATTGTTCGAAGCTAAATCTTTTGTTTCGCATGGATTTGAAGGTAACGCGTTTGTTTCGCATGCATGTGAAGCTAGATCAGTCACATCTCAATTACTTGAAGCTAAATCATTTGTTTCGCATGGATATGAAGGTATCTCGTTTGTTTGGCATGCATTTGAAGCTAGATCATTCGTTTCGCATGGATTTGAAGCTAAGCCTTCGACTTCGCATTGATTTGAAGCTAATTCATGTGCTACGCTAGGATATGAAGCTCACTCGTTTGTTTCTCCTGCATTTGAAGCTATATCACTTATATCGCAAGTATATGAAGCTAAATCATTTGTGTCGCATGGATTTGATGCTAAGCCTTCTACTTCGCATTCATTTGAAGCTTAATCATGTATTTCGCATTGATTTCATGCTAAATCATGTGTTTCGCATGGATTTGAAGCTAACTCGTTTGTTTCACAGCAGTTGAAGCTAAATCATGTATATCACAAGTATTTGAAGCTAAACAATTTGATTCTCATGGATTTGAAGCTAAGCCTTATACTTCGCATTGATTTGAAGCTAAACCATTTGTATCGCATGGATTTGAAGCTAAGCCTTCTACTGCACATTGATTCGAAGCTAAATCATGTGTTTTGCTTGGATTAGAAGCTAACTCGATTGTTTCGCATTCCTTCTACTTCGCATTGATTTGAAGTTTGGATTTGAAGCTAACTCGTTCGTTTCGCAATGCAGTTTATGCTAAATCATGTTTATCACAAGTATTTGAAACTATACCATTCGTTTCGCATGGATTTGAAGCTAAGCCTCCTACTTCGCATGATTTGAATCTAAATCATGTGTTTCGCTTGGATTTGATGCTCTCTCGTTTGTTTCGCATGCAGTTGAATTTAAATCACTTTTATCACAAGTATCTGAATCTAAACCATATGTTTCGCATGGTTTCGAAGATAAGCCTTCAACATCGCATTGATTTGAAGCTAAATCATGTGATTCGCATGGATTTGAAGCTAAGCCTTCTACTTCGCATTCATTTGAAACTAAATCATGTGTTTCGCTTGGATTTGAAGTTAAAGCGTTTGTTTCGCATGCAGTTGAAGCTAAATCATGTATATGACAAGTATTTGAAGCTAAACCAATCGTTTCGCATGGATTTGAAACTAAGCCTTCTACTTCGCATTGATTTGAAGCTAAATCATGTGTTTCGCATGGATTTGAGGCTAACTCGTTTGTTTCGCCTGCATTTGAAGCTAAATCATGTATATCACAAGTATTTGAAGCTAAACAATTTTATTCTCATGGATTTGATGCTAAGCCTTCTACTTCGCATTGATTTAAAGCTGATTCATGTGTTTCTCTTTGATTTGAAGCTAACTCATTTGTTTCGCATGCAGTTGAAGCTAAATCACATTTATCAAGAGTATTTGTAGCTAAAGCATTTGTTTCGCATGGATTTGAAGCTAAGCTCTCTACTTCGCATGATTTGAAGCTGAATCATGTGTTTGGCATGGATTTGAAGCTAACTCGTTTGTTTCGCCTGCATTCGAAGCTAAATCATGTATATCACAAGTATTTGAAGCTAAACAATTTGATTCTCATGGATTTGAAGCTAAGCCATCTACTTCGCATTGATTTGAAGCTAAACCATTTGTATCGCATGGATTTGAAGCTAAGCCTTCTACTGCACATTGATTCGAAGCTAAATCATGTGTTTTGCTTGGATTAGAAGCTAACTCGATTGTTTCGCATTCCTTCTACTTCGCATTGATTTGAAGTTTGGATTTGAAGCTAACTCGTTCGTTTCGCAATGCAGTTTATGCTAAATCATGTTTATCACAAGTATTTGAAACTATACCATTCGTTTCGCATGGATTTGAAGCTAAGCCTCCTACTTCGCATGATTTGAATCTAAATCATGTGTTTCGCTTGGATTTGATGCTCTCTCGTTTGTTTCGCATGCAGTTGAATTTAAATCACTTTTATCACAAGTATCTGAATCTAAACCATATGTTTCGCATGGTTTCGAAGATAAGCCTTCAACATCGCATTGATTTGAAGCTAAATCATGTGATTCGCATGGATTTGAAGCTAAGCCTTCTACTTCGCATTCATTTGAAACTAAATCATGTGTTTCGCTTGGATTTGAAGTTAAAGCGTTTGTTTCGCATGCAGTTGAAGCTAAATCATGTATATGACAAGTATTTGAAGCTAAACCAATCGTTTCGCATGGATTTGAAACTAAGCCTTCTACTTCGCATTGATTTGAAGCTAAATCATGTGTTTCGCTTGGATTTGAAGTTAAAGCGTTTGTTTCGCATGCAGTTGAAGCTAAATCATGTATATGACAAGTATTTGAAGCTAAACCAATCGTTTCGCATGGATTTGAAACTAAGCCTTCTACTTCGCATTGATTTGAAGCTAAATCATGTGTTTCGCATGGATTTGAGGCTAACTCGTTTGTTTCGCCTGCATTTGAAGCTAAATCATGTATATCACAAGTATTTGAAGCTAAACAATTTTATTCTCATGGATTTGATGCTAAGCCTTCTACTTCGCATTGATTTAAAGCTGATTCATGTGTTTCTCTTTGATTTGAAGCTAACTCATTTGTTTCGCATGCAGTTGAAGATAAATCACATTTATCAAGAGTATTTGTAGCTAAAGCATTTGTTTCGCATGGATTTGAAGCTAAGCTCTCTACTTCGCATGATTTGAAGCTGAATCATGTGTTTGGCATGGATTTGAAGCTAACTCGTTTGTTTCGCCTGCATTCGAAGCTAAATCATGTATATCACAAGTATTTGAAGCTAAACAATTTGATTCTCATGGATTTGAAGCTAAGCCTTCTACTTCGCATTGATTTGAAGCTAAACCATTTGTATCGCATGGATTTGAAGCTAAGCCTTCTACTGCGCATTGATTCGAAGCTAAATCATGTGTTTTGCTTGGATTTGAAGCTAACTCGATTGTTCCGCATTCCTTCTACTTCGCATTGATTTGAAGTTTGGATTTGAAGCTAACTCGTTCGTTTCGCAATGCAGTTTATGCTAAATCATGTTTATCACAAGTATTTGAAACTATACCATTCGTTTCGCATGGATTTGAAGCTAAGCCTTCTACTTCGCATGATTTGAATCTAAATCATGTGTTTCGCTTGGATTTGATGCTCTCTCGTTTGTTTCGCATGCAGTTGAATTTAAATCACTTTTATCACAAGTATCTGAATCTAAACCATATGTTTCGCATGGTTTCGAAGATAAGCCTTCAACATCGCACTGATTTGAAGCTAAATCATGTGATTCGCATGGATTTGAAGCTAACTCGATTGTTTCGCATGCATTTGAAGCTAAATCATGTATGTCACAAGTATTTTAAGCTAAACCATTTGATTCGCATGGATTTGAATATATGCCTTCTACTTCGTACTGATTCGAAGCTAAATCATGTGTTTTGCTTGGATTTGATGCTAACTCGTTTGTTTCGCATGCATTTGAAGTTAAATCATGTATATCACAAGTATTTTAAGCTAAACCATTTATTTCGCATGTATTTGAAGCTTAGCCTTCTACTTCGCTCTGATTTGAAGCTAAATCATGATTTACGCTTGGACTTGATGCTCACGCTTTTGTTTCACCTACATTTGAAGCTATATCACTTATATCGCAAGTATTTGAAGCTAAATCATATGTGTCGCATGGATACGATGCTACGCCTTCTACTTCGCATTGATTTGAAGGTAAGTCATGTGTTACGCTTGGATTTGAAGCTAAGCTTTCTACTTCGCATTAATTTGGAGTCAAATCACGTGTTTCGCATGGATTTGAAGCTATCTCGTTTGTTTTGCATGCAGTTGAAGCTAAATCATGTTTATCAAAAGTATTTGAAGCTATAGCATTTGTTTCGCATGGATTTGAAGCTAAGCCTTCTACTTCGCATTGATTTGAAGTTAAATCATGTGTTTCTCTTGGAATTGAAACAAACTTGTTTGTTTCGCATGCTGTTGAAGCTAAATCATGTTTATCACAAGTATCTGAATCTAAACCATCTGTTTCGCAAGAATATGAAGCTATGAAGCTAAACCACGTGTTTCGCATGAATTTGAAACTAAATGATGTGTTTCGCATGGATATGAAGTTAACTCTTTTGTTTCGCCTGCATTTGAAGATAAATCATGTATATCACAAGTATTTGAAACTCAACCGTTTGATTCGCATGGATTTGAAGCTAACCCTTCTACTTCGCATTGATTTGCAGCTAAATCATGCGTTTCGCATGGATTTGAAGCTAACTCTTTTGTTTCGCCTGCATTTGAAGATAAATCATGTATATCACAAGTATTTGAAGCTATACCGTTTGATTCGCATGGATTTGAAGCTAAGTCTTCTACTTCGCATTGATTTGCAGCTAAATCATGTGTTTCGCTTGGTTTTGAAGCTAACTCGTTTGTTTCGCTTGCAGTTGAAGCTAAATCATGTATATCAAAAGTATTTGAATCTAAGGCATTTGTTTCCCATGGATTTGAAGATAAGCCTCCTACTTCGCATTAATTAGAAGCTATCTCGATTGATTCGACTGCATTTGAATCTATACCACTTATATCGCAATTATCTGAAGATAAATCATTTGCTTCTCATGTATTAGAAGCTAAGCCGTCTATTTCGCACTGATTTGATGCTAAATCATATGTTTCGCTTGAATTTGAAGCTAACACGTTTGTTTCGCATGCAGTTGAAGCCAAAACATGTACATCACAAGTATCTGGATCTAATCCATCTGTTTCGCAAGAATATGAAGCTATGAAGCTAATCCATGTGATTCGCATGAATTTGAAGCTTAATCATGTGTATCGCATGGATTTGAAGCTGTATCACTTATATCGCAATTATCTGAAGATGAATCATTTGTTTTTCGTGTGTTTGAAGCTAAGCCTTCTACTTCGCATTGATTCGAAGCTAAATCATGTGAATCGCATGGATTTGAAGCTAACTCGTTTGTTTCGCATGCAGTTGAAGCTAAATCATGTATATCACAAGTATTTGAAGCTAATCCATTTGATTCCTATGGATTTGAAGATGAGCCTTCCACTTCGCATTGATTTGAAGCTAAATCATGTGTTTCGCTTGGATTTGAAGCTAACTCGTTTATTTCGCATGCAGTTGAAGCTCAATCATGTATATCACAAGTATTTGAAGCTAAACCATTTGTTTCGCATGGAGTTGAAGCTAAGCCTTCCACTTCGCATTGATTTGAAGATAAATCATGTGATTCGCTTGGATTTAAAGCTAACTCGTTTGTTTCGCCTGCATGTGAAGCTAAATCATGTATATCACAAGTATTTGAAGCTAAACAATTTGATTCGCATTGGTTTTGATGCTAAGCCTTCTACTTCGCATTGATTTGAAGCTAAATCACGTGTTTCGTTTGGATTTGAAGCTAACTCGTTTGTTTCGCATGCAGTTGAAGCTAAATCAGGTATATCACAAGTATTTGAAGATAATCCATTTGTTTCGCATGTATTCGAAGATCAGCCTTCTACTTCGCATTGATCTGAAGCTAAATCAAGTGTTTCGCTTGGATTTGAAGTTAACTCGTTAGTTTCGCATGCAGTTGAAGCTAAATCATGTATATCACAAGTATTTGAAGCTAAACCATTTGATTCTCATGGGTTTGGAGCTCAGCCTTCCAACTTCGCATTGATTTGGAGCTAAATCATGTGTTTCGCATGGATTTAAAGCTAACACGTTTGTTTCGCATGCATTTGAAGCTAAATCATGTATATCATAAGTATTTGAAGATAATCCATTTGTGTTGCACGGATTCGAAAATCAGCCTTCTATTTCGCTTTGATTTGAAGCCAAATCATGTGTTTCTCATGGATTTAAAGCTAACACGTTTGTTTCGCATGCAGTTGTAGCTCAATCATGTATATCACAAGTATTTGAAGCTAAATCATTTGTTTCGCATTGGTTTTGAAGCTAAGCCTTCTACTTCGCATTGATTTGAGGCTAAATCAAGTGTTACGCTTGGATATGAAGCTCACTCGTTTGTTTTTCCAGCATATGAAGCTATATTTCTTATATCGCAAGTATTTGAAGCTAAACCATTTGTTTCGCATTGGTTTTGAAGCTAAGCCTTCTATTTCGCATTAATTTGAAGCTAAATCATGAGTCGCATGGATTTGAAGCTAACTCGTTTGTTTCGCATGGATTTGAAGCTAACTCGTTTGTTTCGCATGCAGTTGAAGCAAAATCATGTATATCACAAGTATTAGAAGCTAAACCATTTGATTCGCATGGATTTGAAGCTAAGTCTTCTACTTCGCATTGATTTGAAGCTAAATCATGTCTTACGCTTGGATTTGAAGCTCTCTCCTTTGTTTCTCCTGCATTTGAAGCTATATCACTTATATCGCAAGTATTTGTAGCTAAATCATTTGTGTCGCATGGATTTGAATCTAAGCCTTCTACTTCGCATTGATTTGAAGCTAAATCATTTGTTTTTCATGGTTTTGAAGCTAACTCGTTTGTTTCACATGGATTTGAAGCTAACTCGTTTGTTTCGCATGCAGTTGAATCTAAATCATATATATCACAAGTATTTGAAGCTAATCCATTTGATTCCCATGGATTTGGAGCTAAGCCTTCTACTTCGCATTGATTTGGAGCTAATCATGTGTTTCACATGGATTTAAACATAACACGATTGTTTCGCATACAGTTGAAGCTAAATCATGTATATCACAAGTATTTGAAGCTAAACCATTTGTTTCGCATGGATTCGAAAATCAGTCTTCTATTTCGCAATGATTTGATGCTGAATCATGTGTTTCTCATGGATTTGAAGCTAACTCATTTGTTTCGCATGGATTTGAAGCTAACTCGATTGTTTCGCATGCAATTGAAGCTAAATCATGTATATCACAAGTATTTGAAGCTAAACCATTTGTTTTACATGTATTCGAAAATCAGAGTTCTATTTCGCATTGATTTGAAGCCAAAGCATGTGTTTCTCATGGATTTGAAGCTAACTCGTTTCTATCGCATGGATTTAAAGCTCACTCGTTTGTTTCGCATGCTGAAGAAGCTAAATCTAGTATATCACAAGTATTTGAAGCTATACCATTTGTTTCGCAAGGATTAGAAATCAGCCTTCTATTTCGCATTGATTTGGAGCTAAATCATACGTTTCGCATGGATTTAAAGCTGACACGTTTGTTTCGCATGCAGCTGAAGCTAAATCATGTATATCACAAGTATTTGCAGCTAAACCATTTCTTTCGCATGGATTGAAGGTAAGCCTTCTACTTCGCATTGATTTGAAGCTAAATCATGTGTTATGCTTGGATTTAAAGCTAACTAGTTTGTTTCGCATGCAGTTGAAGCTATATCACTTATATCGCAAATATTTGAAGCTAAATCATTTGTGTCGCATGGATTCGAAAATCAGCCTTCTATTTCGCATTGATTTGAAGCTAAATCATGTGTTTCTCATGGATTTAAAGCTAACACGTTTGTTTCGCATATAGTTGAAGCCTAAATCGTGTATATCAGAAGTATTTGAAGCTAAACCATTTGATTCTCATGAATTTGGAGCTAAGCTTTCTACTTCGCATTGATTTCGAGCTAAATCATGTGTTTCTCTTGGATTTGAAGCTAACTCGTTTGTTTCGCGTGCAGTTGAAGCTAAATCATCTATATCACATGTATTTGAAGCTAAACCATTTGTTGCGCAAGGATTTGAAGCTAAACCATGTGATTCGCAAGAATTTGAAGCTAAATCATGTGTTCCGCTTGGATTTGAAGCTAACTCGATTGTTTCGCATGCAGTTGAAGCTAAATCATGTATATCACAAGTATTTGAAGCTAAACCATTTGTTTCGCATGAATATTAAGCTAAACCATGTGTTTCGAATGAATTTGTATCTAAATATTGTCTTTCGCATGGATTTGAAGCAATCTCGTTTGTTTCGTATACAGTTGAAGCTAAATCATGTACAAGACAAGAATTTGAAGCTAAACCATCTGTTTCGCGTGGATTTGAAGCTAAGCCTTCCACTTCGCATTGATTTGAAGCTAAATCATGTGTTTCTCTTGGATTTGAAGCTAACTCGTTTGTATCGCATGCATTTGATGCTAAATCATGTATATCACAAGTATTTGGAGCTGAACCATTTGTGTCGCAGGAATATTAAGCTAAACCATGTGTTTCGAATGAATTTGATTCTAAATCATGTGTTTCGCATGGATTTGAAGCTATCTCGTTTGTTTCGTATGCAGTTGAAGCTAAATCATGTATAAAACAAGAATTTGAAGCTAAACCATCTGTTTCGCGTGAATTTCAAGCTAAGCCTTCCACTTCTCATTGATTTGAAGCTAAATCATGTGTTTCGCTTGGATTTGAAGCTAACTCGTTTGTTTCGCATGCAGTTGAAGATATATCTTGTATATCACAAGTATTGGAAGCTAAACCATTTGATTCGCATGGATTTGGAGCTAAGCCTTCCACTTCGCATTGATTTGAAACTAAATCATGTGTTTCGCATGTATTTGAAGCTAACTGGTTTATTTCGAATGCAGTTGAAGCTAAATCATGTATATCACAAGTAGTTGAAGCGATACCATTTGTTTCGCACGGATTTGAAGATAATCCTTCTACTTCGCATTGATTTGACACTAAATCATGTGTTTCGCATGGATTTGAAGCTAACTCGTTTGTTTCGCACGCCTTTGAAGCTAAATCATGTATATCACAAGTATTTGAAGCTGAACCATTTGTTTTGCATGAATATTAAGCTAAACCATGTGTTTCGAGCGTATTGGAAGCTGAATTATGTGTTTCGCTTGCATTTGCAGCTAATTTGTTTGTTTCGCATGCAGTTGAAGCTAAATCATGTAAATCACAAGTATTTGAAGCTAAACTATGTGTTTCGCATCGATTTGTATCTAACTCGATTGTTTCGCATGCAGTTGAAGCTGAATCATGTATAAAACAAGAATTTGAAGCTAAACCATCTGTTTCGCGTGGATTTGAAGCTAAGCCTTCTACTTCGCTCTGATTTGAAACTAAATCATGTGTTTCGCTTGGATTTGAAGCTTATTAGTTTGTTTCGATGCAGTTGAAGCTAAATCATGTATAACACAAGTATTTGAAGCTAAAGCATTTGATTCGCATGGATTTGAAGCTAAGCCTTCTACTTCGCATTGATTTGAAGCTAAATCATGTGTTTCTCTTGGATTTGAAGCTAAATCGTTTGTATCGCATGCATTTGATGCTAAATCATGTATATCACAAGTATTTGGAGCTGAACCATTTGTGTCGCACGAATATTAAGCTAAACCATGTGTTTCGAATGAATTTGAATCTAAATCATGTGTTTCGCATGGATTTGAAGCTATCTCGTTTGTTTCGTATGCAGTTGAAGAAACATTATGTATATCACAAGTATTCGAATCTAAACCATTTGTATCGCATGGGTTTGAAGCTAACCCTTCTACTGTGCATTGATTCGAAGCTAAATCATGTGATTTGCTTGGATTTGAAGCTCACTCGTTTGATTCTCAATGCAGTTTATGCTAAATCATGTATAAAACAAGTATTTGAAGCTAAACCATTTATTTCGGATGTATTTGAAGCTGAGACTTCTACTTTGCATGAAATTGAAGCTCAATCATGTGTTTCGTTTGGATTTGAAGCTAACTCGTTTGTTTCGCATGCAGTTGAATCTAAATCATGTATATCACAAGTATTTGAAGCAAGACCATTTGTTTCTCATGTATTTGAATCTAAGCCTTCTACTTCACATTGATTTGAAGTTAAATAATGTGTTACGCTTGGATTTGAAGCTCACTCGTTTGTTTCGCCTGCATTTGAAGCTATATCACACATATCGCAAGTATCTGAATCTAAACCATCTGTTTCGTATGAATATTAAGCTAAACCGTGTCTTTCGCATGAATTTGAAGATAAATCATGTGAATCGCACTGATGTGAACCTAACTCGTTTGATTCGCCTGCATTTGAAGCTAAATCATGTATATCACAAGTATTTGAAGCTAAACCATTTTTTTTGCATGGATTTGAAGCTAAGCCTTCTACTTCGTATTGATTTGAAGCTAAATCATGTGTTATGCATGGATTTGTTGCTAACTCGTTTGTTTCGCATGCAGTTGAAGCTAAATCATATTTATCACAAGTATCTGAAACTAAACCATCTGTTTCGCAAGAATATGAAGCTAAATGATGTGTTTCACAAGTATTTGAAGCTAAACCATTTGTTTCGCATGGTTTCGATGTCAAGCCTTCTACTTCGCATGAATTTGAAGCTAACTCGTTTATTACGCCTGCATTTGAAGCTATATGACTTATATTCGCAAGTATTTGAATCTAAACCATTGGTTTCGCATGGATTTGAAGCTGAGCCTTCTACTTCGCATTGATTTGAAGCTAAATCATGTGTTTCGCATGGATTTGAAGATAAGCCTTATACTTCGCATTGATTTGAAACTAAATGATGAGATTCGCATTGATTTGAAGCTAACTCGTTTGTTTCGCCTGCATTTCAAGCTATATCACTTAAATTCACAAGTATTTGAAGCTAAACCATTCGTTTTGCATGGATTTGAATCTATGCTTTCTACGTCGCATGAATTTGAAGCTAAATCGTGTGTTTCGCTTGGATTTGAAGCGAAGCCTTCTACTTCGCAGAGATTTGAGGTTAAATCACATGTTTCGCATGGATTTGAAGGTAAATCATGTGTTTCGCTTGGTTTTGAAGCTAACTCGTTTGTTTCGCATGCAGTTAAAGCTAAATCATGTATATCACAAGTATTTGAAGCTATACCATTCGTTTCGCATGGATTTGAAGCTAAGCGTTCTACTTCGAATGAATTTGAAGCTAAATCATGTGTTCCGCAAGTATTTGAAGCTATATCACATATATCGCAATTATCTGAAGATAAATCATTTGCTTCTCATGTATTTAAAGCTAAGCCTTCTACTTCGCATTGATTTGAAACTAAATCGTGTGATTCGCATGGATTTGAAGCTAACTCGATTGTTTCGCCTGCATTTGAAGCTATATCACTTATATCGCTATTATCTGAATATAGATCATTTGTTTGTCATGTATTTGAAGTTAAGGCTTCTACTGCGCATTTATTTGAAGCTAAACCATGTGTTTCGCATGGATCTGAAGCTAACTCGTTTTTTTTCGCCTGCATTTGAAGATAAATCATGTGTATCGCAAGTATTTGAAGCTAAACTAATTGTTTCGCATGTATTCGAAGATAAGATGTCTATTTCGCATTCATTTGAAGCTAAATCGTGTGTTTCGAATAGAGTTGAAGCAAACTCGTTTGCTTCGCATGCAGTTGAAACTAAATCATGTATATCACAAGTATTTGAAGCTGTACCACTTGTTTGGCATGAATATTAAGCTAAACAATGTGTATCGAATGAATTTGTAGCTAAATCATGTGTTTCGCATGGATTTGAAGCTAACTCGTTTGTTTCGCCTGCATTTGAAGCTAAATCATGTATATCACAAGTATTTATAACTAACTCATTTGTTTCGCACAGATTTGAAGCTAAGCCTTCTACATCGGATTGATCTGAAGCTAAATCATGAGTTACGCTTGGATTTGAAGCTCACGCTTTTGTTTCTCCTGCATTTGAAGCTATATCACTTATATCGCAAGTATTTGAAGCTAAATCATATGTGTCGCATGGATATGATGCTACCTCTTCTACTTCGCATTGATTTGAAGGTAAGTCGTGTGTTACGCTTGAATTTGATGCTCTCTCGTTTGTTTCGCATGCAGTTGAATTTAAATCACTTTTATCACAAGTATGTGAATCTAAACCATCTGTTTCGCATGGTTTCGAAGATAAGCCTTCCACTCCGCATTGATTTGAAGCTGAATCATTCGTTTCGCATGGATTTGAATCTAAGCCTCCTACTTCGCATGAATTTGAATCTAAATCATGTGTTTCGCTTGCATTTGAAGCTAATTCGTTTGTTTCGCATGCAGTTGAAGCTAAATCATGTAAACCACAAGTATTTGAAGCCAAACCATGTGTTTCGCATGGATTTGAAGCAAATTCGTTCGTTTCGCATGCAGTTGAAGCTAAATCATGTAAATCATAAGTATTTGAAGCTAAATCATATGTTTCGCTCGGATTTGTAGCTAACCCTTCTACTTCGCATTGATTTGAAACTAAATCATGTGTTTCGCTCGGATTTGATGTTGACACGTTTGTTTCGCATGCAGTTGAAGCTAAATCATGTATATCACAAGTATTTGTAGCTAAACCATTTGTTTCTCATGTATTTGAAGCCAAGCCTTCTACTCCGCATTGATTCGAAGCTAAATCATATGCATCGCATGGATTTGAATCTATCTCGTTGGTTTCGCATGCAGCTGAAGCTAAATCATGTATATCACAAGTATTTGTAGCTAAACCATTTGATTCGCATTGATTTGCAGCTAAAGCATGTGTTTCGCTTGGATTTGAAGCTAACTCGTTTGTTTCGCATGCAGTTGAAGCTAAAACATGTATATCACAAGTATTTGAAGCTAAACCATGTGTTTCGCATGGATTTGAAGCTAACTCGTTTTTTTCGCCTGCATTTGAAGATAAATCATGTATATCACAAGTATCTGAAGTTAAACCATTTGTTTCGCATGGATTTGAAGCTAAGCCTTCTACTTCGCATTGATTTGAAGCTAAATCATGTGTTGCGCTTGGATTTGAAGCTAATTCGTTTGTTTCGCATGCAGTTGAAGCTATATCGCTTATATTCGCAAGTATTTGAAGCCAAATCATTCGTTTCGCATAAATTTGAAACTAAGGCTACTACTTCGCATTGATTTGAAGCTAAATCATGTGTTTCGCTTGGATTTGAAGCTAACTCGTTTGTTCCGCATGCAATTGAAGCTAAATCATGTATATCACAAGTATTTGAAGCTAAACCATTCGTTTCGCATGGATTTGAATCTAATCCTCCTACTTCGCATGAATTTGAATCTAAATCATGTGTTTCGCTTACATTTGAAGCTAATTCGTTTGTTTCGCATGCAGTTGAAGCTAAATTATGTATAAACAAGTATTTGAAGCTAAACCATTTGCATAGCAAGGATTTGAAGCTAAACCATGTGATTCGCAAGAATTTGAAGTTAAATCATGTGTTTCGCTTGGATTTGAAGCTAACTCGTTTGTTTCGCATGCAGTTGAAGCTATATCGCTTATATTCGCAAGTATTAGAAACCAAATCATTCGATTCGCATGAATTTGAAACTAGGGCTTCTACTTCGCATTGATTTCAAGCTAAATCATGTATTTCGCTTGGATTTGAAGCCAACTCGTTTGTTTCGCCTGCATTTGAAGCTATATCACTTATATTCGCAAGTATTTGAAAGTAAATAATTCGTTTCGCATGGATTTGAAGCTAAGCCGTCAACTTCGCATTGATTTGGATCTAAATCATGTGATTCGCTTGGATTTGCAGCTAACTCGTATGTTTCGCATGCAGTTGAAGCTAAATCATGTATATGACAAGTATTCGAAGCTAAACCATTTGTATCGCATGGATTTGAAGCTAAGCCTTCTAATGCGCAATGATTCGGAGCTAAATCATGTGTTTTGCTTGGATTTGAAGCTAACTCGATTGTTTCTCATTCCTTCTACTTCGCATTGATTTGAAGTTTGGATTAGAAGCTAACTCGATTGTTTCGCAATGCAGTTTATGCTAAATCATGTATAAAGCATGTATTTGAAGCTAAACCATTTATTTCGCATGTATTTGAAGCTAAGACTTATACTTTGCATGAAATTGAAGCTAAATCATGTGTTTCGCTTGGATTTGAAGCTAACTCGTTAGTTTCGCATGCAGTTGAAGCTATATCGCTTATATTCGCAAGTATTTGAAGCCAAATCATTCGTTTCGCATAAATTTGAAACTAAGGCTACTACTTCGTATTGATTTGAAGCTAAATCATGTGTTTCGCTTGGATTTGAAGCTAACTCGTTTGTTTCGCAAGCTGTTGAAGCTAAATCATGTATATCACAAGTATTTGAATCTAAACGATTTGTTTCGCATGGTTCGAAGTTGAGCTTTCTACTTCGCATTGATTTGAAGCTAAATCATGTGTTATCATGGATTTGAAGCTAACTCGATTGTTTCGCGTGCATTTGAAGCTATATCACTTATATCCCAATATCTGAAGATAAATCATTTGTTTCTCATGTATTTGTAGCTACGCTTTCTACGTCGCATTGATTTCAAGGTAAATCACGTGTTTCTCATGGATTTGAAGCAAACTCGTTTGATTCGCCTGCATTTGAAGCTATATCACTTATATCGCAAGTATCTGATGCTAAATCATTTGTTTCTCATATATTTGAAGCAGAAACTTCTACTTCGTATTGATGTGAAGCTAAATCATGCGTTTCTAATGGATTTGAATCTTACTCGTTTGCTTCGCCTGCATTTGATGCTATATTACTTATATTCGCAAGTATTTGAAGCTAAATCATTTGTTTCGCACGAATTTGAAGCTAAATCTTCTACATCGCATTAATTTGTGTGTCGTTCCATTTCTTTCAATTGTTTCTTCTCAGCTTTCGCCTGGTTTATCGTTTTAGCCACTGCAGCAGCGCCGCCTGACAATGCCCCCAAAGCTCCTAAAGCAGGAAACAGCAGCGGTAAAAAACCACCTCGTTTGGCAATTAGTAGAATTCTTCCAGTATTGTAGCTACTGTAGTTCTTCTTCTTCTTCCCCTTGACCGCTCGTCGACCCTTCTTCCTTATCTGACCCATACCTAATCTTGAGGGAATGTCTTTTACCAGTCTATAGCGGTATACGGAGCTGTTTCTTACCAGTCTGTAGCGTTATACAGAGCTGTTTATACCAGTCTGTAGCAGCATACAGAGCTGTTTCTTACCTGTCTGTAGCGGTATACAGTGCTGTTTCTTACCAGTCTGTAGCGGTATACAGAGCTGTTTATACCAGTCTGTAGCGGTATACAGATCTGTTTCTTACCAGTCTGTAGCGGTATACAAAGCTGTTTCTTTCCAATCTGTAGCGGTATATGAAGCTGTTATGTCAAAGGTTTTTTGATTGATAATGAACAAAAAAACTGCACGTGCGTTAGTTACACGGAGATGTGCTCTATTATTAGAATACGAGAAGACTGATATCTATGATGCTTTAGTTCTCGTATAAATACCTTATCGTTCGAAAAGAAAATGTAGCATAACAATAACAGTCGAGAGAGAGAGAGAGCATGCGTTTCGTACGACAGTCCTTGAATATCCAGGTTCCGACCTGCCACACATTCGACGACCATGATGAGATAATTCGGAAGCATGGGTCATTGCTACCGAGTACTATACGATGCGTGATAAGCGACCCGTCAGGATGTGGTAAAACGAACGTCATGATTAGCCTGTTGGAAAGTCCGAATGGACTGCGATTCGCAAATGTGTACGTGTATTCGAAATCGTTACGTCAGCCAAAATATCAATACTTCAACAACTTGTTCTCGCACGTGGGCAAGGACGTAGGTTATTTTGCCTATTCGGACAACGCGGACGTGATTCCCCCGGCGGATGCTCGACCGAATTCGATATTTATCTTCGACGACGTTGCTTGTGACGAACAGGACATTATGAGAGAATATTTCGCGATGGGCAGACATTCGCACGTCGATTGTTTCTATCTGTCGCAATCGTACGCGAGAATACCCAACCATTTGATTCGGGACAATGCCAATCTATTGATTCTATTCAATGAAGATGCCACGAATCTGCGACACGTTCATCAGGATCATGTGAATACCGATATGTCGTTCGAAAGTTTCAACGCAGTTTGTTCAAGGTGTTGGCGAAACAAGTATGAATTCCTTGTAATCGACAAAGACAGTCCTGAGAACCGAGGAAGTTACAGACGCGGATTTAACGAATTCGTCGTGCTGTGATCCGGCTCATTTGGACGGTAAGAGGTGTCGATGTCACATCGTGCTCCCCACTCGATATGCGTCCGTCAAAGAAAAACCTGCGAGCTGCCATCGTTAAGGAAATAGCTAAGACCAGTGACGTCATACGTAAAAAGAGTTTAGCCTTGAAAGTTGGGAAAATGGATGTACAGTCCAACATTGAGACGAATTTACATCCGATTGTGGAACCGTTGAAACAGCTGGTTCAAAATACAGCTACGGAAGCGAAAGATAATACATCAAGTGCTTTATCGACCGTTGGATTTGCAAGCAAACACAGCAGCAGCAGCCGCTGTTCTCTGTGAAGAAGAAGAAAGTGGGGTGATAATTTATTAAGAAAAAGAGGAAACACGATGAAGCGACATTAACTCCAAGGATGCATTTGAAAAAGAAGAAGAATAAAGTATATTCCCCCATCGGTGTCAGCGATGACGTTGACTATGTTGACGTTGACGATGACGACGACGACCACGATGCGGACAGCAATATGGTGCTCGAACCAACACCTTCAATGCATCCGGAGAAGGAGGGAGCTTTCGAATCATCTCCAACGGCTGCAACATCGTTGGAATCATCGATGCGAAATATTTTGAGAAGTCCTGAAAAGCATCGCCACGAATACGAGCATTTGTTCAGTAATCTTAGACCTTTAGCGAGCGAATACTTGAGAAATTTCTTTAGCGGGCAGTCGAAAAGTCAGGACAATGTGTACGGAGTGTATTTTCATAATAACAAACAGATGCTTGGAAACGTTGCGTTCGACGTGGAAAGCAACGATGATATTGTTATTAATAAAATTAGGTACAGGGGAACTCCAGGTCTCTACGAATTGATATTCAAAAGAATACCCAACGAGAACCTGTACACCGAGAACGATAAAGAAATTTATAGAAACATTCTCATCGCCACGCATGCGCACCGACGTGGTAATCAGATAATGGGAAATAAGGGCTACAAGTACAAAACTATTATAGGACCAATGTTCTCAGCGTTACGTGGAAAAGGTATAAATATTCCAACGACGATGATGCGTGTAACCAACAATCCGGTCGATTACGTGCATCGGGATGACCCAAATGAGCTGGTAGAACTTCGCGAAGCTGGATTGATTATAAATTAAATTGTTCGAATATTTATTACGTTAGTGACGAATGAAATGCCTGTTGGTAAATTTATCAAATGGTTCGATAAAACGAGTATCCGTTGGAATTGCTGCGAAACCAATCAAACGTTATTCGTAGACGAAAGTTGGGAGGTCAGATTTAAAAATATTGAGTTCAGACTCGACGACATTTGTCGGCAAATACAACAGATCGGGCAACAGCAAGATCTAGTCGAGTTGTTGGTGTTAAAGAAGAAGAAGAAGAAGAAAGGAGAAGAAAACAACTGAACCAACAAACGAAAAAAAATGTCTATTAATAAATTTGGTACGTTGTATAAACATAGTACGCCCGAGTCGAAAATATTGGCAGATATTTCAACTTTTTATTCGATATGTAAAAATTATGTACACGACAATGCCATATGCTCGATCGGCAATTTCTACGACGCGCGAGGCGCTAAGATCGCTCGTGTCGCAAATCCTACGACGAACGATGACGCGGCAACCAAACTGTACGTCGATCGCGTTCCAAAGATAGGCGATGATACTGTAACGTCATCGCTTCACGAGTACATGCAGAATAATGCGATGTGCTTCTCAACGGAATCGTACACGGCTCGAAATAAGAGGATCAAACATTTGGCGGAACCGCTTCGAAACGATGACGCGGCCACTAGATCGTACGTTGACGATGTATCGAAAAGAGGAGACGACGAGCTTCGTAGAAAAATAACAGCTAACGAAAAAGTGACGGAGGGTGTCGAACTGGCCGGTGTAAAATGCAAGTCCGAACTCGTGGGTAAAATAACGGCTAACGAAATGTTGGCGAAGGATGCCAAACAGACTATCGAGAAATGCAAGTCCGAACTCATGGGTAAAATAACGGCTGCATGCGAAACAAACGAGTTATCTTTAAATCCATGCGAAACACATGATTTAACTTAAAATCAATACCAAGTAGAAGGTTTATCTTCGAATCCATGCAAACAAATGGATTAGCTTCAAATATTAGCGATATACATGATTGAGCTTCAAATGCAGGCGAAACAAACGAGGAAGCTTCAAATCCATGCGAAACACACGATTTAGCTCCAAATTAAAGCGAAGTAGAAGGCTTAGCATCAAATCCATGCAACACAAATGATTTAGATTCAAATCCTTGCGATATAAGTGAAATAGCTTCAAATGCAGGAGAAACAAAGGAGTGAGCTTCAAATCCAAGCGTAAGACATGATTTAGCTTCAAATCAATGCGAAGGAGAAGGCTTAGCTTCAAATCCATGCGAAACAAATGGTTTAGCTTCAAATACTTGTGAGATACATGATTGAGCTTCAACTGCATGCGAAACAAACGAGTTAGCTTCAAATCCAAGCGAAATACTTGATTTTACTTCAAATCAATGCGAAGTAGAAAGCTTATCTTCAAATCCATGCGAATCAGATGGTCTAGCTTCAAATTCTTGTGATATATGTTACGTCTCCCGACGTTTGATTAAGGACAATTACCATATAATTACTCGAATAAATATAAAATAAGTAAATATGTATTCACCTTATCATCGTAAGAATAAGATGCACACTCAGTTACATACCCACCTTCATAAGACACTACAGAACTCTACGTTAACTACACGTCTTTACCAACCACACAGAACCCACCGAACTCCACCACACCGATAACACTAAACCGCATGAACACTAATACTTAAGTAACATTAGAACATAACTCGTGGCGTTAGACATATTCTAAGTAGCCACAATTGCGCGCGGACTGGTGTTACGTCAGTCCGCTGAACGTGGCATCCCCGCTCCGAGCGCTCCGTTGCCATGGAGACCTCCCTCCACGACGACCGAGCCTACCAAGATGGCGGCGGGATCGCAGCCGAGGAGGACCCATGCGGAGCCGAGCAGAGCAGTTCCGCATCCAACCTCTACGACTCGATTTCTGAGCTCCCAACCGGGGAGACCTTTCGGTTCCATATCCAGTCAAACTCTCCGCGATTATAACGTTAGGAATTCTATTCGTAGGAAGTAAGAACGCGCTTTGTAGTTTATATTATAATAGAATATACTATTTAGTTAGACTCAATTCAATTCATTTTCCCAACGTCCTGCATCCGGAGATCACTTCACCGAAACCCCGATCGAGCTACCAACCGCCAACGCCCAGGAAAGTCTCGACGACGCCGGGGCCTGCCAATAACCTCCCCTACACAAAATCAGGCCGAACACCGATCCAGGGGATGAGCGGAGGCAACGAGGTAAGTGCAGTGCAATCATCCCAAATAGAGCCGAGCTGACGGGTCGTGAGACCCTGTAATACGCGAACGGTACGCGTCGCGTGTGCAAAACGGTGGTTCGAAATACGTCTGTTTCCGCGGTCCGTAGAAGGGTAACATATATTTTTCGGAACGTCTACCGCGGGACGTAACAATTGGTGGCAGCGGTGGGATCCTAAACCACCTCTCACCATGCCCGTTAACCCGGCTGATTGCACGCGTTCAAAATCCTACGATCTCGAAAGTAAACCGCTGACTCAAGACGAACTCTCCGCGATCCAGAAATCGCTCGCGACCAGGGAAAACCGCCTCCAGGAACAAGCTCGTAGTCTCGAACGTAAGCGTAATTTACTCGACTCGCAAATGTCCCAAGCCCAAGAAGACCTTAACAAGGATCGCGACGCGATAGCCGCTGAAAATGCACAGCTCCGCGAACAAATGGAGAAATTGTTGCTTGAAAATTCTCGCCCCGCCGAAGTAGTCGACACCGTCCCCGATCCGCTGGCGCATGTTCCGTATTACCGCGGACACGACGCGGAAGATTCTAATTTAACCCTGAAATCGGCGGTAGATTTGATTCCGACCTTCGACGGCACTCGACCTCCCGTATTACAGTTCACACGCGCATGCCTTCATGCGAAGTCCTTAATCCCTGTGCATTCCGAACGAAGCCTCGCGCGATTAATTGTGGGCAAGTTACGAGGACATGCCCTCTCGGCGGTAGAGTTCAAGCCGATAAGCACGGTCTCAGAAATATGCGAGCGATTGAAAACACTATTCGGTGCCAGCCACAAGGTCGATCATTATCGGGGACAATTGGCAAACTTGTACATGTACGAAAAAGAAAACATCTTCGACTACATTAACCGCGTAAGAGATTTGCACGCCGCTATATTAAATTGTATGGGAGACCACGCAGACGTAACGGAAATCGACGACTTCGCTAGGGATTGCTTTATCGATGGCACAATTCCCGGTATTAGATCGGAATTACTCACCGAGCGGAAGAAACACATGGATACGGTGTTCGACGAATCCGTCAAGATATTTAGGCGTCTCGAGACGGATAAACTAAGATACGGTAACATAAACACTCGAGAAGTACGGTTCGCGGGAAGTATATACAACCGTCGGGAAGAAACTGGATCCGACACGCATCGGTTTAGGGCACCGTCGCCGTACCGTCGCTCCGAACAAAGAGGCGCTTATGCAGGCCAACCCCGTAACGATAATACGGCCCGCCCGCATGCAGGCCATTACGACGCGCCGCCGCGCCATTACGACGCGCCGCCGCGCCATCGCGACGCGCCACCACGCCATTATGACGCGCCACCGCGCCAGTATGACACGACACAGCGTCGCCGAGGGGATGCATCCAGATCTCCGACCGATTACGACACATCGTCACGACAATACGACACCGCGAGTAGGTACGAGACACCGTCGCGCGACAATTATCGCTATGCCCCGCGCGGACAGAGTCAAAACAACGATTACACCCAAAAATTCTGTAATTACTGTAAATTCCCGGGGCACGACATCCACGAATGCAGGAAGCGAGAATACAATAACCGCATGCGTGAACAACATTCGGGAAACGAGCGCGACCTCCCGACCCGCCAAAACAACCGTCGGGAGGAAAACAGGAACAATCAAATAGTCCGGATGATCGCGGACGACGCGGAACCAAAGACGGAAGTAGGATCGCGCGAATAACTCTTCGACCCGCTGCAGCCGTACCGCACGTATCCGTTTCTCCACCCGAATTGATAAACACTGCGCAGTTGATGATAGACACCGGGGCGGAACCAAACATTATTAAAACCTCGCGCCTCAAACCGGACGTGGTCGTCAACGTTTCAGATACTATCAATATAACCGGGATTACGGACGGGGCGGTCACAACTATCGGTACGACGCTAATCTCGATCGCGGACGCGAAAGTCGAATTCCATGTGGTAGCCGACTCATTTCCTATCTCCGCGGACGGAATATTAGGCTCCACATTTCTATCACAGGGAGCGGAGATTTCATACAGAACCGAATCCTTAACATGGCAGGGAAACGAGTTTCCATTTACCACCCAAAAAAGATGCAAAATAGAGTCACGTACCGCGGCGTGTATCAAAATAAAGGTGACCGGACCAGAATATGGTTACCTGAGCCGTCGCGAAGTAGCGAAGGGGGTTTTCATTCCTCACTGCTGCGTTAGAAACTCCGGCGGACAAGCGACCGTGCGTTGCGTCAATACCACTAACGACCCGATAGATTTCACCATGCCGACCATGGAACTGGTGGAGTTGGAGGAGATCTTAGATGCCAACGAAGCGCAGAAGTATTTTCCAACCTCTGAATTGCAACGCACTAAGTCAAGCTCGATATATAATCTAAATTCCACAACCTCCCGCTATGAAAAGGTCACCGACATAATCAGTACGGACCATCTCGGCGAGGAGGAGCGGGAACACGTCGAACAATTACTCAAAGACAACCACGATCTCTTCCATCTCCCGGGGGAACGCCTCGGGAAAACCAATGCCGTACAACATAAAATAGTCACTACAGATCAAATACCGATTCACGTTAAACAATATCGATACCCGCCTGTCCATCGCGAAGAAATAAACAACCAAATGAGGGAGCTCCTGGATCAAGATATAGTCGCTCCCTCAAAATCACCATACAATAGTCCACTCTGGGTCGTGCCGAAAAAAGCCGACGCAGATGGGAACAAAAGATGGAGGATGGTGATCGACTTTCGCGCCATCAACGAAAAGTCTATTCCTGATGCGTATCCCCTACCTAGTATACTGGAAATCCTCGACCAGTTGGGGAGCGCAAAGTATTTTAGCGTATTTGACTTGGCGAGTGGCTTCCATCAAATAGGGATGCACCCTGACGATGCCGAGAAGACCGCTTTTTCGACGCCTTACGGTCACTACGAATTCAAGCGTATGCCTTTCGGTCTCCGAAACGCGCCCGCGACGTTTCAGCGCCTAATGGACAGCATTCTCACCGGCCTCCAGGGCAATGAATTGTTCGTGTATTTGGACGACATCGTCATTTACGCTCGCAGCCTGTCGGAGCATCGTGCGAAATTTTACAAACTGGCCGACAGATTGCGAGAGGCCAATCTGAAACTACAACCGTCTAAGTGTTCGTTCCTCCACCGTGAAGTGGCATATTTGGGCCATGTTATAGGCGAAGACGGCGTAAAACCTTGCCCGAAAAAGGTAGAAGCCGTACAGAATTTTCCCCGACCAAAATCCACGAAAAACTTGCGCGAATTCTTGGGTCTGTCAGGTTACTACAGGAGATTCATCCCCAAATTCTCACAAATCTCAAAACCCCTGACGGTTTTGTTAAAAAAGAACGCGAAATTCGTGTGGAACCTAGAACAGGAAAATGCCTTTAACACCCTCCGCGAAATCCTAATAACAGAGCCACTCCTCCAATACCCGGATTTCGCTAAAGAATTCAACATAACGACGGACGCTTCTGGATTTGCCATCGGCGGAATATTGAGCCAGGGGGAAATCGGAAGGGACCGTCCAATAGCTTACGCGTCACGATTGCTACATGGTGCCGAACTAAATTACTCGACTATAGAAAAGGAGTGTTTAGCCATCATATATTGCACTCAATATTTCAGGCCATACATTTACGGCCACAAATTCAAACTTATTACCGACCACCGCCCACTCGTGTGGATGAACTCAGTTAAGGATCCCACATCCCGATTACTGAGATGGAGATTAAAATTGGCAGAATTTGACTACACAATCTCCTACAAATCAGGCAAAGCTAACGTAAATGCAGACGCGCTTTCTCGAAACCCAGCTTCCGTACTCCCACTGTCAACAACATCAAATTCGTCAGATCCTTCCGACGCCGTAAGGAAACCCCGAAATCTTAATAAACAAACTTATTCTCCGACTCCATCACCAACCTCTCTCTCCACCTCTGACTCCCCCTTATCATCACCATATTCTCCACCCTCCCCACACTCGTCGACTTCGCGAGAAACCTCTCCCCACGTAAGCAGCCCAGCCATCTCCCCTCCTCAGGAGAGACGACAAACTCCGAGCCCGAGTAACGACGACGAAACTGATACGGACGAAGACGAAGTTATCTTCAAAGATTACAACCCCCCAGCGTCACCCCAAAAGAGAACTATAACGCACACACGAGACAGATTAATCATGAGAAACGATAACATCGCGGCATTCGTGACCACCAGTGGCCACCCGCTGGATGTGGGCGCCATCGACCTCTTTAAAGCCGGAAAAATTCCCAAAATCTCAGACCTCACCTTGTCTCGCGCAAGAGTATTAAAACTGGGTAACAAAAGACTAATCCTACTCCCAATTAAAAATTCGCAACACCACTTGGCAACCTACGAAGACCTACTCGAACTGTCCCAATCAATACTAGATGTAGCAACAGAACTGCAGTTAGATTCCATTAGTATCTCAAAAACACAACTGGACGATATACCATGGCACACTATTTATAAATTATTAGTTAACACTTTCGCAACTACCAACACAAAAATCTTTGCATGTGGCAACGAAGTCATTATACCCAAAGAGAGTGAGCGCCTGACTATCGTGAAGGAAAACCATCTGTCCGCTTTCGCCGGACACAAGGGAATTACCAAAACCTACAGGAGAATACGGGAAAAATATTATTGGCCCACATTGAAAAAAGAGGTACAGGAATTCGTTAACGCATGCGAATCATGCCAAAAGAAAAAATTAGTAAGGAACAAAACACGACAACCCATGACTATTACGGACACACCGGGTAAATCCTTCGAGAAAATATCTATGGACATAGTCGGCCCCCTCCCCACATCACCGAAAAATTATGCTTACATCCTTACAATCCAAGATCTCCTGACCAAATACTCCATGGCCCTCCCATTACGGACAGCAACAGCAATCGAGATCGCAGACACCTTCATAAAAAATTTCATTTGTCGATTCGGCGCACCGAAAGGTATCCTAACCGACCAAGGTGCCAATTTTCTGAGTTCCCTAATGAAGAATATTGCTAAAAGATTCAAAATTGATCAATTTAAAACAACCGCGTTCAGACCCCAAGGTAATAGCTCAATCGAAAGGTCGCACCATGTATTAATCGAATACCTCAAACAATACATGTCCAAGGGCGACTGGGACGAGTGGCTCCCGCTCGCAATGTTTTCGTATAATACAAGCGTACACGAAGGTACCCTCTATACCCCACACGAACTAGTGTTCGGATCTTTGGCAAGAACTCCGTCAGCCAACTCCCTGGCTCACGACTCATCCAACGAGTCCTACGCGAGATACTTAGAAAATTTACAAATTAAAATAACAGAAACCCTGACAGACGCCAGGAACAATCTAACCGTAGCGAAAAGGAGATCGAAGGCATATTACGACAGGAGGACGAACACGCAGTCCTTTTCCGTCGGAGATAGAGTCTACCTCCTCAAGGAGCCCAAACGTGGGAAATTCGACGACGAATACGTCGGCCCCTATACCGTCTTGGAATGCATGAGTAATTGTAACGTGCGACTTAAGATAAGGAATGGTTCTCGAGTAGTACATACCGATAAGATTAAGCGCGCCCCCACACAAACACACCATGTACAAACCATAACACACTCAACCACCACCACCACCGGAAGAGCCCCACAGCAGCAGCAATATATGACCGCAGGAGAACTACAAAACCGACACCAGTTTACTACGTGCAACGCGATCATGAAGACCTCAACCATCTGCATCATTGTCGCAATAGTGGAATCAGCCGCGGCCTTAATAGGCTGCGACTGCAACAGCCCCACGCTAAACACCTCGACAATTTCTACGATCGACAAACCCAAGTGTGAGTATACAGACACTAAACTCAACACTTCAAGCGTCCCGATCCAGCTGCTCCAACTCGTGAATTTCAAAGATGTCCCAGCATTCCAATGCAAAGTCGAAATCGACCGAACAATATACCACTGCGGGATGTACTCGCACACGTCCGTGGTTAGCAACGGAAGACAGGAATACATCCTAAACACCCCGAGGGACATTTGTAGAACGATGCACGACGCTGCACGATGCACGAATTTTGACTCTGCCTCCCGCGGGACAAGTAATTGGTTTGGAACGAAACAGCACCACAACCCGGAGTTTCACACTAGCAGGATCGATCAAACAGGACGGTACCTGCGGCGGAACCACCTATAGTGACCCATACGGCACGTGGGACAACGTGGTGGTCCAAGCAATTGTTAAAATCACTCTGAAGACATTTAGAGCGCCCGTCAAACTTAACAGCAACCAGCTCTACCTGCCCAACGGACAACGCTGCGCCCTGAGCGAGGAATATTGTATGGACTCCGAGGATGGATACACTTACTGGGCAGGCCTTCCCGAGGATCCATGCCGCACGAATAATTACAATGTCCTTTACGAGAGTAGGGCAATCAAAGCCACCACAAAAGATAACAACTTCGCCTCCATCTACACGGTGACTTCTGGCGATACAGCGTTCGCCCTGACGAGCACCGGCCGAACACAAACGTGCGGATATACGCTGATCAAGACGGAGCACCCCAAACTCCTAATTCTCGAAACATCAAAGGAAGGAAAGTTCAAAAACATAGCAAAACCCCAAGAAAATAATTTGGACATTTTTACATATGTGAACACCAAATTCGTCTATGTGGAAAAACACCTGAAATCGCAAATCGTAGCCCTCTACAAGGATATGATGAAGCAGAAATGCCAAACGGAACAACAAATACTTAAAAATATAATTTCCTTGGTACACACATCACCTGCGGAAGTGGCTGCCACAATAACCAGGGAGCCGGGATACATGGCCCTCCCCGCCGGCGAGGTTATATACATCGTCAAGTGCGTGCCGGTCCAGTGCACGCTCAGGAAAACGGACGACTGCTTCGACGAACTCCCAGTATCATATAGGAACGGTTCCTTCTTCCTGACTCCCAAAACACGAATCCTCGTGAGAACGGGAACACGAAGGACGTGCAACGAACTAATTCCACCTACCTACCGCATCCATGGCACTTGGTACAAATTCACACCGAGGCCGGTGGAAAGCGCCCCACCACCACCACTACAGCCGCTGACCACCTCGACATGGAAGTATACGGATCCATCCAATCTCGCAAGCGGAGGTATCTACACAGAAGAGGACCTCCAAAAACTCAACGAACATATAATGTTCCCGATAGAAAGGACCAGGACCGTGGAAGTGGTAGTGAAGTGACCCAGAACAAAGTTCCCCTTGAGTGCGTGACAGTAAAACAAAACCCCATAAGCGAAAACCCAAGTGCAAGCGAAAACCCAAACAATTCCAAAGACTCTAAAAAGGAATCATTAGAACTGTACAACTCCCGAACACCCCAGTACGTCAGATACAAAAAGGTCGCCCAAGAACCAGAGGAAGAATAATCCCTGCGGCATTATTCTTCCTGCGAAAGGGGGGAGGTGTTACGTCTCCCGACGTTTGATTAAGGACAATTACCATATAATTACTCGAATAAATATAAAATAAGTAAATATGTATTCACCTTATCATCGTAAGAATAAGATGCACACTCAGTTACATACCCACCTTCATAAGACACTACAGAACTCTACGTTAACTACACGTCTTTACCAACCACACAGAACCCACCGAACTCCACCACACCGATAACACTAAACCGCATGAACACTAATACTTAAGTAACATTAGAACATAACTCGTGGCGTTAGACATATTCTAAGTAGCCACAATTGCGCGCGGACTGGTGTTACGTCAGTCCGCTGAACGTGGCATCCCCGCTCCGAGCGCTCCGTTGCCATGGAGACCTCCCTCCACGACGACCGAGCCTACCAAGATGGCGGCGGGATCGCAGCCGAGGAGGACCCATGCGGAGCCGAGCAGAGCAGTTCCGCATCCAACCTCTACGACTCGATTTCTGAGCTCCCAACCGGGGAGACCTTTCGGTTCCATATCCAGTCAAACTCTCCGCGATTATAACGTTAGGAATTCTATTCGTAGGAAGTAAGAACGCGCTTTGTAGTTTATATTATAATAGAATATACTATTTAGTTAGACTCAATTCAATTCATTTTCCCAACGTCCTGCATCCGGAGATCACTTCACCGAAACCCCGATCGAGCTACCAACCGCCAACGCCCAGGAAAGTCTCGACGACGCCGGGGCCTGCCAATAACCTCCCCTACACAAAATCAGGCCGAACACCGATCCAGGGGATGAGCGGAGGCAACGAGGTAAGTGCAGTGCAATCATCCCAAATAGAGCCGAGCTGACGGGTCGTGAGACCCTGTAATACGCGAACGGTACGCGTCGCGTGTGCAAAACGGTGGTTCGAAATACGTCTGTTTCCGCGGTCCGTAGAAGGGTAACATATATTTTTCGGAACGTCTACCGCGGGACGTAACAATATACATGATTTAGCTTCACATGCAGGCGAAACAAACGAGTTACCTTCAAATACATGCGAAACACATGATTTAGCTTCAAATCAATGCGAAGTAGAAGGCTTAGCTTCAAATCCATGCGAAACGAATGGTTAGCTTCAGAAACTTATGATATACATGATTTTGCTTCAACTGCATGCGAAACAAACGAGTTAGCTTCAAATCCATGCGAAACAAACGAGTTAGCTTCAAATCCATGCGAAACTCATGATTTAGCTTCAAATCAATGCGAAATAGAAGGCTGATTTTCGAATCCATGCGAAACAAATGGTTTAGCTTCAAATACTTGTGATATACTAGATTTAGCTTCAACAGCATGCGAGACATACGAATTAGCTTTAAATCCATGCGATAGAAACGAGTTAGCATCAAATCCATGAGAAACACATGATTTACCTTCAAATCATTGCGAAATAGGAGGCTGATTTGCGAATCCATGCGAAGCAAATGGTTTAGCATCAAATACTTGTGATATACATGATTTAGCTTCAACTGCATGCGAAACAAACGTGTTAGCTATAAATCCATGCGAAACACATGATTTTGCTCCGAATCAATGCGAAGTAGAATGTTTAGATCCAAATCCATGCGAATCAAATGGTTTATCTTCAATTACTTGTGATATACATGATTTTGCTTCAACTGCATGCGAAACAAATTAGTTAGCTTCAAATCCATGCGAAACAAACGAGTTAGCTTCAAATCCATGCGAAACTCATGATTTAGCTTCAAATCAATGCGAAATAGAAGGATGATTTTCGAATCCTTGCGAAACAAATGGTTTAGCTTCAAATACTTGTGATATACATGATTTAGCTTCAACTGCATGGGAAACAAACGAGTTAGCTTCAAATCCAAGCGAAACACATGATTTAGCTTGAAATCAATGCGAAGTAGTAGCCCTAGTTTCAAATTCATGCGAATCGAATGATTTGGTTTCAAATACTTGCGAATATAAGCGATATAGCTTCAACTGCATGCGAATCAAACGAGTTAGCTTCAAATCCAATCGAAACACATGATTTAGCTTCAAATTCCTCCGAAGTAGAAGGCTTAGCTTTAAATACATGAGAAACAAATGATTTATCTTCAGATAATTGCGATATATGTGATATAGCTTCAAATCCATGCGAATCACAAGATTTAGCTTCAAATTCATGCGAATCACATGGACTAGCTTCATAGCTTCATATTCTTGCGAAACGAACGGTTTAGCTTCAAATACTTGTGACATACATGATTTAGCTTCAACTGCATGCGAAACAAACGAGTTAGCTTCAAATCCAAGCGAAATACATGATTTAGCTTGAAATCAATGCGAAGTAGAAGCCCTAGTTTCAAATTCATGCGAATCGAATGATTTGGTTTCTAATACTTGCGAATATAAGCGATATAGCTTCAACTGCATGCGAAACAAACGAGTTAGCTTCAAATCCAAGCGAAACACATGATTTAACTTCAAATTCTTGCGAATCACATGGTTTAGCTTCAAATCCTTGCTATGCAAATGGTTTAGCTTCAAATACTTGTTTATACATAATTTAGCTTCATCTGCATGCGAAACAAACGAATTAGCTTCAAATGTAAGCGAAACACATGATTTAGATTCAAATTCATGCGAAGTAGGAGGATTAGATTAAAATCCATGCGAAACGAATGGTTTAGCTTCAAATACTTGTGATATACATGATTTAGCTTCAACTGCATGCGGAACAAACGAGTTAGCTTCAAATCCAAGCGAAACACATGATTTAGCTTCAAATCAATGCGAAGTAGTAGCCTTAGTTTCAAATTTATGCGAAACGAATGATTTGCCTTCAAATACTTGCGAATATAAGCGATATAGCTTCAACTGCATGCAAACCATCGAATTAGCTTCAAATGCAAGCGAAACAATGATTTAGATTCAAATTCATGCGAAGTAGGAGGCTTAGATTCAAATCCATGCGAAACGAATGGTTTAGCTTCAAATACTTGTGATATACATGATTTAGCTTCAACTGCATGCGAAAAAAATGAGTTAGCCTCAAATCCAAGCGAAACACATGATTTAGCTTCAAATCAATGCGAAGTAGTTGCCTTAGTTTCAAATTTATGCGAAACGAATGATTTGGCTTCAAATACTTGCGAATATAAGCGATATAGCTTCAACTGCATGCGAAACTAACGAGTTAGCTTCAAATCCAAGCGAAAGACATGATTTAGCTTCAATTTCATGCAAAGTATAATTCTTAGCTTCAAATACATGCGAAATAAATGGTTTAGCTTCAAATACATGTTTTATACATGATTTAGCTTTAACTGCATGCGAAACAAACGAGTTAGCTTCAAATCCAAGCGAAACACATGATTTAGATTCAAATTAATGCGACGTAGGAGGCTTAGATTCAAATCCATGCGAAACGAACGGTTTAGCTTCAGATACATGCGAATATAAGCGATATAGCTTCAACTGCATGCGAAACAAACGAGTTAGCTTCAAATCCAAGCGAAACACATGATTTAGCTTCAAATTCTTGCGAATCACATGGTTTAGCCTCAAATCCTTGCGATGCAAATGGTTTAGCTTCAAATACTTGTTTATACATAATTTAGCTTCAACTGCATGCGAAACAAACGAATTAGCTTCAAATGCAAGCGAAACACATGATTTAGATTCAAATTCATGCGACGTAGGAGGCTTAGATTCAAATCCATGCGAAACGAACGGTTTAGCTTCAAATACTTGTGATATACATGATTTAGCTTCAACTGCATGCGAAACAAACGAATTAGCTTCAAATGCAAGCGAAACACATGATTTAGATTCAAATTCATGCGAAGTAGGAGCCTTAGATTCAAATCCATGCGAAACGAATGGTTTAGCTTCAAATACTTGTGATATACATGATTTAGCTTCAACTGCATGCGAAACAAACGAGTTAGCTTCAAATCCAAGCGAAACACATGATTTATCTTCAAATCAATGCGAAGTAGTAGCCTTAGTTTCAAATTTATGCGAAACGAATGATTTGGCTTCAAATACTTGCGAATATAAGCGATCTAGCTTCAACTGCATGCGAAACTAACGAGTTAGCTTCAAATCCAAGCGAAACACATGATTTAGCTTCAATTTCATGCAAGTATAAGTCTTAGCTTCAAATACATGCGAAATAAATGGTTTAGCTTCAAATACATGTTTTATACATGATTTAGCATAAACTGCATTGCGAAACAATCGAGTTAGCTTCTAATCCAAACTTCAAATCAATGCGAAGTAGAAGGAATGCGAAACAATCGCGTTAGCTTCAAATCCAAGCAAAACACATGATTTAGCTTCGAATCATTGCGCATTAGAAGGCTCAGCTTCAAATCCATGCGATACAAATGGTTTAGCTTCGAATACTTGTGATATACATGATTTAGATTCAACTGCATGCGAAACAAACGAGTTAGCTTCAAATCCAAGCGAAACACATGATTTAGATTCAAATTCATGCGACGTAGGAGGCTTAGATTCAAATCCATGCGAAACGAACGGTTTAGCTTCAAATACTTGTGATATACATGATTTAGCTTTAACTGCATGCGAAACAAACGAGTTAGCTTCAAATCCAAGCGAAACACATGCTTTAGATTCAAATTCATGCGACGTAGGAGGCTTAGATTCAAATCCATGCGAAACGAACGGTTTAGCTTCAAATACTTGTGATATACATGATTTAGCTTCAACTGCATGCGAAACAAACGAGTTAGCTTCAAATCCAAGCGAAACACATGATTTAGATTCAAATTAATGCGACGTAGGAGGCTTAGATTCAAATCCATGCGAAACGAACGGTTTAGCTTCAAATACATGCGAATATAAGCGATATAGCTTCAACTGCATGCGAAACAAACGAGTTAGCTTCAAATCCAAGCGAAACACATGATTTAGCTTCAAATTCTTGCGAATCACATGGTTTAGCTTCAAATCCTTGCGATGCAAATGGTTTAGCTTCAAATACTTGTTTATACATAATTTAGCTTCAACTGCATGCGAAACAAACGAATTAGCTTCAAATGCAAGCGAAACACATGATTTAGATTCAAATTCATGCGACGTAGGAGGCTTAGATTCAAATCCATGCGAAACGAACGGTTTAGCTTCAAATACTTGTGTTATACATGATTTAGCTTCAACTGCATGCGAAACAAACGAGTTAGCTTCAAATCCAAGCGAAACACATGATTTAGCTTCAAATCAATGCGAAGTAGTAGCCTTAGTTTCAAATTTATGCGAAACGAATGATTTGGCTTCAAATACTTGCGAATATAAGCGATATAGCTTCAACTGCATGCGAAACAAACGAATTAGCTTCAAATGCAAGCGAAACACATGATTTAGATTCAAATTCATGCGAAGTAGGAGGCTTAGATTCAAATCCATGCGAAACGAATGGTTTAGCTTCAAATACTTGTGATATACATGATTTAGCTTCAACTGCATGCGAAACAAACGAGTTAGCTTCAAATCCAATCGAAACACATGATTTAGCTTCAAATCAATGCGAAGTAGTTGCCTTAGTTTCAAATTTATGCGAAACGAATGATTTGGCTTCAAATACTTGCGAATATAAGCGATATAGCTTCAACTGCATGCGAAACTAACGAGTTAGCTTCAAATCCAAGCGAAAGACATGATTTAGCTTCAATTTCATGCAAAGTATAAGTCTTAGCTTCAAATACATGCGAAATAAATGGTTTAGCTTCAAATACATGTTTTATACATGATTTAGCATAAAGTGCATTGCGAAACAATCGAGTTAGCTTCTAATCCAAACTTCAAATGAATTCGAAGTAGAAGGAATGCGAAACAATCGAGTTAGCTTCAAATCCAAGCAAAACACATGATTTAGCTTTGAATCATTGCGCATTAGAAGTCTTAGCTTCAAATCCATGCGATACAAATGGTTTAGCTTCGAATACTTGTGATATACATGAATTAGCTTCAAATGCAGGCGAAACAAACCAGTAGGCTTCAAAACCGAGCAATACACATGATTTAGATTCAAATTCATTCGAAGTAGGAGGCTTAGCTTCAAATCCATGCGAAACGAATGGTTTAGCTTCAAATACTTGTGATATACATGATTTAGATTCAACTGCATGCGAAAACAACGGGTTAGCTTCAAATCCAATCGAAACACATGATTTAGCTTCAATTTAATGCAAAGTATAAGTCTGAGCTTCAAATACATGCGAAATAAATGGTTTAGCTTCAAATACATGTTTTGTACATGATTTAGCATAAACTGCATTGCGAAACAATCGAGTTAGCTTCTAATCCAAACTTCAAATCAATGCGAAGTAGAGGGAATGCGAAACAATCGAGTTAGCTTCAAATCCAAGCAAAACACATGATTTAGCTTCGAATCATTGCGCATTAGAAGGCTTAGCTTCAAATCCATGCGATACAAATGGTTTAGCTTCGAATACTTGTGATATACATGATGTAGCTTCAACTGCATGCGAAATAAACGCGTTAGCTTCAAATCCAAGCGAAACACATGATTTAGATTCAAATTCATGCGACGGAGGAGGCTTAGATTCAAATCCATGCGAAACGAACGGTTTAGCTTCAAATACTTGTGATATACATGATTTAGCTTTAACTGCATGCGAAACAAACGAGTTAGCTTCAAATCCAAGCGAAACACATGATTTAGATTCAAATTCATGCGACGTAGGAGGCTTAGATTCAAATCCATGCGAAACGAACGGTTTAGCTTCAAATACTTGTGATATACATGATTTAGCTTCAACTGCATACGAAACAAACGAGTTAGCTTCAAATCCAAGCGAAACACATGATTTAGCTTGAAATCAATGCGAAGTAGAAGCCCTAGTTTCAAATTCATGCGAATCGAATGATTTGGTTTCAAATACTTGCGAATATAAGCGATATAGCTTCAACTGCATGCGAATCAAACGAGTTAGCTTCAAATCCAATCGAAACACATGATTTAGCTTCAAATTCCTCCGAAGTAGAAGGCTTAGCTTTAAATACATTAGAAACAAATGATTTATCTTCAGATAATTGCGATATATGTGATATAGCTTCAAATCCATGCGAATCACAAGATTTAGCTTCAAATTCATGCGAATCACATGGACTAGCTTCATAGCTTCATATTCTTGCGAAACGAACGGTTTAGCTTCAAATACTTGTGATATACATGATTTAGCTTCAACTGCATGCGAAACAAACGAGTTAGCTTCAAATCCAAGCGAAACACATGATTTAGCTTGAAATCAATGCGAAGTAGAAGCCCTAGTTTCAAATTCATGCGAATCGAATGATTTGGTTTCAAATACTTGCGAATATAAGCGATATAGCTTCAACTGCATGCGAATCAAACGAGTTAGCTTCAAATCCAAGCGAAACACATGATTTAACTTCAAATTCTTGCGAATCACATGGTTTAGCTTCAAATCCTTGCTATGCAAATGGTTTAGCTTCAAATACTTGTTTATACATAATTTAGCTTCATCTGCATGCGAAACAAACGAATTAGCTTCAAATGTAAGCGAAACACATGATTTAGATTCAAATTCATGCGAAGTAGGAGGATTAGATTCAAATCCATGCGAAACGAATGGTTTAGCTTCAAATACTTGTGATATACATGATTTAGCTTCAACTGCATGCGGAACAAACGAGTTAGCTTCAAATCCAAGCGAAACACATGATTTAGCTTCAAATCAATGCGAAGTAGTAGCCTTAGTTTCAAATTTATGCGAAACGAATGATTTACCTTCAAATACTTGCGAATATAAGCGATATAGCTTCAACTGCATGCGAAACAAACGAATTAGCTTCAAATGCAAGCGAAACACATGATTTAGATTCAAATTCATGCGAAGTAGGAGGCTTAGATTCAAATCCATGCGAAACGAATGGTTTAGCTTCAAATACTTGTGATATACATGATTTAGCTTCAACTGCATGCGAAACAAATGAGTTAGCTTCAAATCCAAGCGAAACACATGATTTAGCTTCAAATCAATGCGAAGTAGTTGCCTTAGTTTCAAATTTATGCGAAACGAATGATTTGGCTTCAAATACTTGCGAATATAAGCGATATAGCTTCAACTGCATGCGAAACTAACGAGTTAGCTTCAAATCCAAGCGAAACACATGATTTAGCTTCAATTTCATGCAAAGTATAAGTCTTAGCTTCAAATACATGCGAAATAAATGGTTTAGCTTCAAATACATGTTTTATACATGATTTAGCTTTAACTGCATGCGAAACAAACGAGTTAGCTTCAAATCCAAGCGAAACACATGATTTAGCTTGAAATCAATGCGAAGTAGAAGCCCTAGTTTCAAATTCATGCGAAACGAATGATTTGGTTTCAAATACTTGCGAATATAAGCGATATAGCTTCAACTGCATGCGAAACAAACGAGTTAGCTTCAAATCCAATCGAAACGCATGATTTAGCTTCAAATTCCTCCGTTGTAGAAGGCTTAGCTTAAAATACATGAAAAAGCAAATGATTTATCTTCAGATAATTGCGATATATGTGATATAGCTTCAGATCCATGCGAATCACATGATTTAGGTTCAAATTCATGCGAATCACATGGACTAGCTTCATAGCTTCATATTCTTGCGAAACAGATGGATTAGATTCAGATACTTGTGATGTACATGTTTTAGCTTCAACTGCATGCGAAACAAACGTGTTAGCTTCAAATCCAAGCGAAACACATGATTTATCTTGAAATAAATGCGAAGTTGAAGGCTTTGCTTCAAATCCATTCGAAGCGAATGGTTTAGCTTCAGATACTTGTGATATACACGATTTATCTTCAAATGCAGGCGAAAAAAAACGAGTTAGCTTCAAATCCATGCGAAACCCATGGTTCAGCTTCAAATAATTGTGATTTACATGATTTATCTTCAACTGCATGCGAAAGAAACGAATTAGCTTCAAATGCAAGCGAAACGCATAATTAAGCTTCAAATACGTTCGAAATACATGGTTCAGATTAATATTCATGCAAAACAAATGGTTCAGCTTGAAATACTTGTGATATACATGAATTAGCTTCAAATGCAGGCGAAACAAACCAGTAGGCTTCAAAACCGAGCGATACACATGATTTAGATTCAAATTCATTCGAAGTAGGAGGCATAGCTTCAAATCCATGCGAAACGAATGGTTTACCTTCAAATACTTGTGATATACATGATTTAGATTCAACTGCATGCGAAAACAACGGGTTAGCTTCAAATCCAAGCGAAACACATGATTTAGCTTCAATTTCATGCAAAGTATAAGTCTTAGCTTCAAATACATGCGAAATAAATGGTTTAGCTTCAAATACATGTTTTGTACATGATTTAGCATTAACTGCATTGCGAAACAATCGAGTTAGCTTCTAATCCAAACTTCAAATCAATGCGAAGTAGAAGGAATGCGAAACAATCGAGTTAGCTTCAAATCCAAGCAAAACACATGATTTAGCTTCGAATCATTGCGCATTAGAAGGCTTAGCTTCAAATCCATGCGATACAAATGGTTTAGCTTCGAATACTTGTGATATACATGATTTAGCTTCAACTGCATGCGAAATAAACGAGTTAGCTTCAAATCCAAGCGAAACACATGATTTAGATTCAAATTCGTGCGACGTAGGAGGCTTAGATTCAAATCCATGCGAAACGAACGGTTTAGCTTCAAATACTTGTGATATACATGATTTAGCTTCAACTGCATGCGAAACAAACGAGTTAGCTTCAAATCCAAGCGAAACACATGATTTAGATTCAAATTCATGCGACGTAGGAGGCTTATATTCAAATCCATGCGAAACGAACGGTTTAGCTTCAAATACTTGTGATATACATGATTTAGCTTCAACTGCATGCGAAACAAACGAGTTAGCTTCAAATCCAAGCGATACACATGATTTAGCTTGAAATCAATGCGAAGTAGAAGCCCTAGTTTCAAATTCATGCGAATCGAATGATTTGATTTCAAATACTTGCGAATATAAGCGATATAGCTTCAACTGCATGCGAAACAAACGAGTTAGCTTCAAATCCAATCGAAACACATGATTTAGCTTCAAAATCCTCCGAAGTAGAAGGCTTAGCTTTAAATACATGAGAAACAAATGATTTATCTTCAGATAATTGCGATATATGTGATATAGCTTCAAATCCATGCGAATCACATGATTTAGCTTCAAATTCATGCGAATCACATGGACTAGCTTCATAGCTCCATATTCTTGCGAAACAGATGGATTAGATTCAGATACTTGTGATGTACATGTTTTAGCTTCAACTGCATGCGAAACAAACGTGTTAGCTTCAAATCCAAGCGAAACACATGATTTATCTTGAAATCAATGCGAAGTTGAAGGCTTTGCTTCAAATCCATTCGAAGCGAATGGTTTAGCTTCAAATACTTGTGATATACACGATTTATCTTCAAATGCAGGCGAAAAAAAACGAGTTAGCTTCAAATCCATGCGAAACCCATGGTTTAGCTTCAAATAATTGTGATTTACATGATTTGTCTTCAACTGCATGCGAAAGAAACGAATTAGCTTCAAATGCAAGCGAAACGCATAATTCAGCTTCAAATACGTTCGAAATACATGGTTCAGATTAATATTCATGCAAAACAAATGGTTCAGCTTCAAATACTTGTGATATACATGAATTAGCTTCAAATGCAGGCGAAACAAACCAGTAGGCTTCAAAACCGAGCGATACACATGATTTAGATTTAAATTCATTCGAAGTAGGAGGCTTAGATTCAAATCCATGCGAAACGAATGGTTTAGCTTCAAATACTTGTGATATACATGATTTAGATTCAACTGCATGCGAAAACAACGGGTTAGCTTCAAATCCAAGCGAAACACATGATTTAGCTTTAATTTCATGCAAAGTATAAGTCTTAGCTTCAAATACATGCGAAATAAATGGTTTAGCTTCAAATATATGTTTTGTACATTATTTAGCATAAACTGCATTGCGAAACAATCGAGGTAGCTTCTAATCCAAACGTCAAATCAATGCGAAGTAGAAGGAATGCGAAACAAACGAGTTAGCTTCAAATAAAAAGCGAAACACATGATTTAGCTTGAAATCAATGCGAAGTAGAAGCCCTAGTTTCAAATTCATGCGAATCGAATGATTTGGTTTCAAATACTTGCGAATATAAGCGATATTGCTTCAACTGCATGCGAAACTAACGAGTTAGCTTCAAATCCAAGCGAAACACATGATTTAGCTTCAATTTCATGCAAAATATAAGTCTTAGCTTCAAATACATGCAAAATAAATGGTTTAGCTTCAAATACATGTTTTATACATGATTTAGCATAAAGTGCATTGCGAAACAATCGAGTTAGCTTCTAATCCAAACTTCAAATCAATTCGAAGTAGATGGAATGCGAAGCAATCGAGTTAGCTTCAAATCCAAGCAAAACACATGATTTAGCTTCGAATCATTGCGCATTTGAAGGCTTAGCTTCAAATCCATGTGATACAAATGGTTTAGCTTCGAATACTTGTGATATACATGATTTAGCTTCAACTGCATGCGAAACAAACGAGTTAGCTTCAAATCCAAGCGAAACACATGATTTAGATTCAAATTCATGCGACGTAGGAGGCTTAGATTCAAATCCATGCGAAACGAACGGTTTAGCTTCAAATACTTGTGATATACATGATTTAGATTCAACTGCATGCGAAAACAACGGGTTAGCTTCAAATCCAAGCGAAACACATGATTTAGCTTTAATTTCATGCAAAGTATAAGTCTTAGCTTCAAATACATGCGAAATAAATGGTTTAGCTTCAAATATATGTTTTGTACATGATTTAGCATAAACTGCATTGCGAAACAATCGAGGTAGCTTCTAATCCAAACGTCAAATCAATGCGAAGTAGAAGGAATGCGAAACAATCGAGTTAGCTTCAAATCCAAGCAAAACACATGATTTAGCTTCGAATCATTGCGCATTAGAAGGCTTAGCTTCAAATCCATGCGATACAAATGGTTTAGCTTCGAATACTTGTGATATACATGATTTAGCTTCTACTGCATGCGAAATAAACGAGTTTGCTTCAAATCCAAGCGAAACACATGATTTAGATTCAAATTCGTGCGACGTAGGAGGCTTAGATTCAAAACCATGCGAAACGAACGGTTTAGTTTCAAATACTTGTGATATACATGATTTAGCTTCAACTGCATGCGAAACAAACGAGTTAGCTTCAAATCCAAGCAAAACACATGATTTAGCTTCGAATCATTGCGCATTTGAAGGCTTAGCTTCAAATCCATGTGATACAAATGGTTTAGCTTCGAATACTTGTGATATACATGATTTAGCTTCAACTGCATGCGAAACAAACGAGTTAGCTTCAAATCCAAGCGAAACACATGATTTAGATTCAAATTCATGCGACGTAGGAGGCTTAGATTCAAATCCATGCGAAACGAACGGTTTAGCTTCAAATACTTGTGATATACATGATTTAGCTTTAACTGCATGCGAAACAAATGAGTTAGCTTCAAATCCAAGCGAAACACATGATTTAGATTCAAATTCTAGCGACGTAGGAGGCTTAGATTCAAATCCATGCGAAACGAACGGTTTAGCTTCAAATACTTGTGATATACATGATTTAGCTTCAACTGCATGCGAAACAAACGAGTTAGCTTCAAATCCAAGCGAAACACATGATTTATCTTGAAATCAATGCGAAGTTGAAGGCTTTGCTTCAAATCCATTCGAAGCGAATGGTTTAGCTTCAAATACTTGTGATATACACGATTTATCTTCAAAGGCAGGCGAAAAAAAACGAGTTAGCTTCAAATCCATGCGAAACCCATGGTTTAGCTTCAAATAATTGTGATTTACATGATTTGTCTTCAACTGCATGCGAAAGAAACGAATTAGCTTCAAATGCAAGCGAAACGTATAATTCAGCTTCAAATACGTTCGAAATACATGGTTCAGATTAATATTCATGCAAAACAAATGGTTCAGCTTCAAATACTTGTGATATACATGAATTAGCTTCAAATGCAGGCGAAACAAACCAGTAGGCTTCAAAACCGAGCGATACACATGATTTAGATTCAAATTCATTCGAAGTAGGAGGCTTAGATTCAAATCCATGCGATACAAATGGTTTAGCTTCGAATACTTGTCATATACATGATTTAGCTTCAACTGCATGCGAAACATACGAGTTAGCTGCAAATCCAAGCGAATCACATGTTTTAGATCCAAATCAATGCGAAGTTGACGGCTTAGCTTCAAATCCATGCGAAACGAATTATTTACTTTCAAATACTTGCGAATATAAGTGATATAGCTTCAAATGCAGGCGAAACAAACGAGTTAACTTCAAATCCATGCGAAACACATGATTTAGATCCAAGCCAATGCGAAGTGGAAGGCTTAGCTCCAAATCCATGTGAATCAAATGGTTTCGCTTCAACTACTTGTGATATACATGATTTATCTTCAACTGCATGCGAAACAAACGAGTTAGCTTCAAATCCAAGCGAAACACATGCTTTAGCTGCAAATCAATGCGAAGTAGTGGGCTTAGCTTCAAATCCATGCGAATCAAATGGTTTAGCTACAAATACTTGTGATATACATGATTTAGCTTCAGCTGCATGCGAAACAAACGATTTTGCTTCACACCCAAGGGAAACACATGATTTAACATCAATTCAATGCGAAGTAGAAGGCGTAGCTTCAAATCAATGCGAAACAAATGGTTTAGCATCAAATACTTGTGATATACATGATTTAGCTTCAACTGCATGCGAAACCAACGAGATAGATTCAAATCCAAGCGAAACACATGATTTAGTTTCAAATCAATGCGAAGTAGAAGGCTTAGCTACAAATCCGAGCGAAACATATGATTTAGCTTCAAATTCATGCGAAGTAGAATGCTTAGTTTCAGATTGATGCGATACGAATGATTTATCTTCAAATACTTGTGATATACATGATTGATCTTCAACTGAATGCGAAACAAACGAGTTGGCTTCAAATCCAAGAGAAACACAAGATTTAGCTTCAAATCAATGCGAAGTAGAAGGCTTAGCATCAAATCCATGCGATACAAATGATTTAGCTTCATATACTTGCGATATAACTGATATAGATTCAAATGCAGGCGAAACAAGAGAGTTAGCTTCAAATCCAAGCGTAACACATGATTTAGCTTCAAATCAATGCGAAGTAGAAGGCTTAGCTTCAAATCCATGCGAAACAAATGGTTTAACTTCAGATACTTGTGATATACTTGATTTATCTTCAAATGCAGGCGAAAAAAACGAGTTAGCTACAAATCCATGCGAAACACATGGTTTAGCTTCAAATACTTATGATTTACATGATTTAGCTTCAACTGCATGCGAAACGAACGAATTTGCTTCAAATCCATGCGAAACACATGGTTTGGCTTCAAATACTTGTGATTTACATGATTTAGCTTCAACTGCATGCGAAACAAACGAATTAGCTTCAAATGCAAGCGAAACACATGATTTAGATTCAAATTCATGCGAAGTAGGAGGCTTAGATTCAAATCCATGCGAAACGATTGATTTAGCTTCAAATCAATGCGGAGTGGAAGGCTTATCTTCGAAACCATGCGAAACAGATGGTTTAGATTCACATACTTGTGATAAAAGTGATTTAAATTCAACTGCATGCGAAACAAACGAGAGAGCATCAAATTCAAGCGTAACACACGACTTACCTTCAAATCAATGCGAAGTAGAAGAGGTAGCATCATATCCATGCGACACATATGATTTAGCTTCAAATACTTGCGATATAAGTGATATAGCTTCAAATGCAGGAGAAACAAAAGCGTGAGCTCCAAATCCAAGCGTAACTCATGATTTAGCTTCAGATCAATCCGATGTAGAAGGCTTAGCTTCAAATCCGTGCGAAACAAATGAGTTAGTTATAAATACTTGTGATATACATGATTTAGCTTCAAATGCAGGCGAAACAAACGAGTTAGCTTCAAATCCATGCGAAACACATGATTTAGCTACAAATTCATTCGATACACATTGTTTAGCTTAATATTCATGCCAAACAAGTGGTACAGCTTCAAATACTTGTGATATACATGATTTAGTTTCAACTGCATGCGAAGCAAACGAGTTTGCTTCAACTCTATTCGAAACACACGATTTAGCTTCAAATGAATGCGAAATAGACATCTTATCTTCGAATACATGCAAAACAATTAGTTTAGCTTCAAATACTTGCGATACACATGATTTATCTTCAAATGCAGGCGAAAAAAAACGAGTTAGCTTCAGATCCATGCGAAACACATGGTTTAGCTTCAAATAAATGCGCAGTAGAAGCCTTAACTTCAAATACATGACAAACAAATGATCTATATTCAGATAATTGCGATATAAGTGATATAGCTTCAAATGCAGGCGAAACAATCGAGTTAGCTTCAAATCCATGCGAATCACACGATTTAGTTTCAAATCAATGCGAAGTAGAAGCCTTAGATTTAAATACATGAGAAGCAAATGATTTATCTTCAGATAATTGCGATATATGTGATATAGCTTCAAATACTTGCGGAACACATGATTTAGCTTCAAATCAATGCGAAGTAGAAGGCTTATCTTCGAAACCATGCGAAACAGATGGTTTAGCTTCAAATACTTGTGATATACATGATTTAGCTTCAAGTACATGCGAAACAAACGAGTTAGTTTCAAATACAAAAGAAACACATGATTTAACTTCAAATCAATGACGAGTAGAAGGCTTAGTTTCAAATCAATGCGAAACAAATGTTTTGGCTTCTAATACTTGTGATATACACGATTTAGCTTGAACTGCATGTGAAACAAGCGAGTTAGCTTCACACCCAATGAAAAAATATGATTTAGCTTCAAATCAATGCGAAGTAGAATGCTCAGCTTCAAATCCATGCGAAACGAATGATTTGGCTTCAAATACTTGCGAATATAAGTGATGTAGCCTCAACTGCATGCGAAAAACACAAGTGGTGCGACACAAATGTTATAGCTTCAAATAGTTGTGATATACATAATTTAGCTTTAGCTGCATGCTAAACAAACGAGTTAACTTCAAATCCATGCGAAACACATCATTTAGCTTCAAATCAATGCGAAGTAGAAGGATTAGCATCAAATCCATGCGAACAGAATGATTTGGTTTCAAATACTTGCGATATAAGTCATATAGCTTCAACTGCATGCTAAACAAACGAGTCAACTTAAAATCCAAGCGAAACACATGATTCTGCAACAAATCAATGCGAAGTAGAAGGCTTAGATTCAAATCCATGCGAAACAAATGGTTTAGCTTCAAATACTTGTGATATGCATGATTCAGCTTCAATTGCAGGAGAAATAAACGAGTTAGCTTCAAATCCAAGCGAAACATATGATTTAGCTTCAAATATTTGCGAAGTAGAAGTCTTAGCTTCAAATCCATGCGAAACGAATGACTGAGCTTCAAATACTTGCGATTATACGTGATATGACTTCGAATGCAGCCGAAACAAACGAGTTATCTTCAAATCCATACGAAACACAAGTTTTAGCTTCTAATCAATGCGAAGTAGAAGGCTTAGTTTCAAATCCAAGCGAAACAGATGGTTTAGCTTCAACTGCATGCGAAACAAACGAGTTAGCTTCAAATCCATGCGAAACAGATGGTTTAGCTCCAAATACTTGTGATATACATGATTTGGCTTCAATTGCAGGAGAAACAAACGAGTTAGCTTCAAATCCAAGCGAAACATATGATTTAGCTTCAAATCATTGCGAAGTAGAAGGCTTAGCTTCAAATCCATGCGAAACACATGATTTAGCTTGAAATCAATGCGAACTAGAAGGCTTAGCATCAAATCCATGCGAATCAAATGGTTTAGCTTCAAATACTTGTGATATACACGATTTTGCTTCAACTGCGTGCGAAACAATCGAGTTATCTTGAAATCCAGGCGGAATACATGATTTAGCTACAAATCAATGCGAAGTCGAAGGCTTAACTTCAAATCCATGCGAAACAAATGGTTTAGCTTCAAATATTTGTGATAAACATGATTTAGCTTCAAATGCAGGCGAGACAAATGAGTTAGCTTTAAATCCATGCGAAACAAACGAGTTAGCTTTAAATCCATGAGAAACCCATGATTTAGCTTAAAATAAATACGAGGTAGAAGGTTTACATTCGAATCCATGCGAAACAAATGGTTTAGCTTCAAATACTTGTGATATACACGATTTAGGTTCAACTGCATGCGCAACAAACGTGTCAGCATTAAGTCCATACGAAACACATGATTTAGCTTCAAATCGAAGCGAAATACATGATTAAGCTTCCAATCAATGCGAAGTAGAAGGCTTAGCTTCAAATCCATGCGAATCAAATGGTTTAGCTTCTAATACTTGTGATATACATGATTTTGCTTCAACTGCATGCGAAACAAGCGAGTTATCTTCAAATCCATGCGAAACAAATGAGTTTGCTTCAAATCCATGAGAAACACATGATTCAGCATCAAATCATTGCGAAATAGAAGACTGATTTTCGAATCCATGCGAAACAAATGGTTTAGCTTCAAATACTTGTGATATACATGATTTAGCTTCAACTGCATGCGAAACAATCGTGTTATGTTTAAATCCATGTGAAACACATGATTTAGCTCCAAATCAATGCGAAGTAGAAGGCTTAGCTCCAAATCCATGGGAATCAAATGGATTAGCTTCAAATACTTGTGATATACATGATTTAGATTCAACTGCATGCGAAACAATCGAGTTATCTTTAAATCCATGTGAAACACATGATTTAACTTAAAATCAATACGAAGTAGAAGGTTTATCTTCGAATCCATGCAAACAAATGGATTAGCTTCAAATATTAGCGATATACATGATTTAGCTTCAAATGCAGGCGAAAGAAACGAGTTAGCTTCAAATCAATGCGATACAAACGAGATAGTTTTAATTTCATGCGAAACGCATGATTTAGCTTCGAATCAGTGCGAAATAGGAGGCTTAGCTTCAAATCCATGCGAATCAAATGGATTATCTTCAAATACTTGTGATATTCATGATTTAGCTTCAACTGCATGCGAAACAAACGTGTGAGCTTTAAATCCTTGCGAAACTCACGATTTAGCTCCAAATCAAAGCGAAGTCGAAGGCTTAGAATCAAATCCATGCGACACAAATGATTTAGCTTCAAATACTTGCGATATAAGTGATATAGCTTCAAATGCAGGAGAAACAAAGGAGAGAGCTTCAAATCCAAGCGTAAGACACGATTTAGCTTCAAATAAATGCGAAGGAGAAGGCTTAGCTTCAAATCCATGCGAATCAAATGGATTGTCTTCAAATACTTGTGATATTCATGATTTAGCTTCAACTGCATGCGCAACAAACGTGTTAGCTTTAAATCCATGCGAAACACATGATTTAGCTTCAAATCCAAGCGAAACACATGATTTAGCTTCAAATCAATGCGAACTAGACGCCTTAGCTTCAAATCCATGCGAAACGAATGATTGAACTTCAAATACTTGCGAATATAAGAGATATAGCTTCGAATTCAAGCAAAACAAACGAGTTAGATTCAAATTCATGCGAAACACATGATTTAGCTTCAAATCAATGCGAAGTAGAAGGCTTAGTTTCAAATCCAAGCGAAACACATGACTTAGCTTCAAATCAATGCGAAGTAGAAGGCTTAGCTTCAAATCCATGCGAAACAAATGGTTTTGCTATAAATACTTGTGATATAGTTATATAGTTATCTTCAAACCCATGCGAAACACATGATTTAGCTTCAACTCAATGCGAAGTAGGAGGCTCAGCATCAAATCCATGCGACACATATTATTTAGCTTCATATACTTGCGATATGAGTGATATAGCTTCAAATGCAGGCGAAACAAACGAGTGAGCTTCAAATCCAAGCGTAACACATTATTTAACTTCAAATCAATGCGAAGTAGAAGGCTTAGATTCAAATCCATGCGAAACACATCATTTAGCTTCAAATCAATGCGAAGTAGAAGGATTAGCATCAAATCCATGCGAACAGAATGATTTGGTTTCAAATACTTGCGATATAAGTCATATAGCTTCAACTACATGCTAAACAAACGAGTCAACTTAAAATCCAAGCGAAACACATGATTCTGCAACAAATCAATGCGAAGTAGAAGGCTTAGATTCAAATCCATGCGAAACAAATGGTTTAGCTTCAAATACTTGCGAACATAAGTGATATAGCTTCAAGTGCAGGCGAAACAAACGACTTAGCTTCAGATCCATGCGAATCACATGATTTAGCTTCAAATCAATGCGAAGTAGAATGGTCAGCTTCAAATCCATGCGAAACGTATGATTTGGCTTCAAATACTTGCGAATATAAGTGATATAGCCTCAACTGCATGCGAAACAAACGAGTTATCTTCAAATCCAAGCGAAACACATGATTCAGCTTCAAATCAGTGCGAAGTAGAAAGCTTAGCTTCAATTCCATGCGAAACAAATGGTTTAGCTTCAAATACTTGTAGTATACATTATTTAGCTTCAACTGCATCCGAATCAAACGAGTTTTCTTCAAATCCAAGCGAATCACATGATTAAGCTTCCAATTAATGCGAAGTAGAAGGCGTAGCTTCAAATTCATGCGGAACGAATGATTGACCTTCAAATACTTGCGAATATAAGTGATATAGCTGCAAATGCATGCCAAACAAACAAGTTAGCTTCAAATTCATGCGAAACGCATGATGTAGCTTCAAATCAATGCGAAGTAGAAGGCTTATCTTCAAATCCATGCGAAACAAACGAGTTAGTTTCAAATCCATGCGAAACACATGATTTACTTTCAAATTAATGCGAAGTAGAAGGCTTAGCTTCACATCAATGCGAAACAAATGGTTTTTGCTTCAAATACTTGTGATATACATGATTTAGCTCCAAATGCAGGCGATACAAACGAGTTTGCTTCAAATCCATGCGAAACGAAAGGTTTAGCTTCAAATACTTGCGAATATAAGTGATATAGCTTCAAATGCAGGCGAAACAAACGAGTTAAGTTCAAATCCATGCGAAACACATGATTTAACTTCAAATCAATGCGAAGTAGAAGGCTTAGTTTCAAATCCATGCGAATCAAATGGTTTAGCTTCAAATACTTGTGATATACATGATTTAGCTTCAAATGCATGCGAAACAATCATGTCGGCTTCAAATCCAAGAGAAACTCATGATTTATCACCGAATAATGCAGGCGAAACGATCGAGTTGTGAATGGAGTGAAGTATAAAAAGTTATTTATGCGATGCGGTTATTGCGTGGATCGGCGAGATTGTTCGTCGACTATGAAAAATGTTGTCGCAAATGGATCGAGATGAAGCGAGCATTGGAATCTGAATTTGCTAAAACTGCAGATAGGTACAAGATACATACAGAGTTGTCACGTAAAATTAAAAGATCGGACGAGTCGTATCAAGAATACATTTATCAAATGTTGGAGATTGCGAAGCAAGCGGACATGGAAGTATCAACAGTTATTAAGTATATTATTGACGGAGTTCAGGATTTCGAGACAAACAAAACGATATTGTACGGTGCTAGAAATATACGTGAGTTGAAAGAAAAATTCGAAATTTACGAAGGCATGAAGGAAAAATCAGGAACGAAAAACAGGCGACCTGAGGAGAAGAAGAAGACGACCGTCCATGGAACCTCATCACAAGGTGAATCACAGCAAGTGGCACAGCAAGAAATACGGCGATGTTTTTTGTGTGGAAACCGATACCATACGGCTGCAAACTGCCCGACGAAAGAAAGAGGACCCAAGTGTGTCTGAAGCGTCGAGAAAGAAGCGAGTTAAAGAGGTGCAAGTTGGAAATTGTAAGTTGACAGCGTTAATAGATTCTGGAAGCGAACTGAATTTGATGCGAGCGGATTATTATGTTAAAATTGGTGCTCCTAGATTGAATAATAAGATTTTGCAATATTGTGGTGTCGGAGCAGAGAGCAACCACACATTAGGGGAATTTTCAACAACTATTGCAATAGATCAGATAACATATCGAATAAATATACACGTTCTACCCAATACCTTGTAGTCCCATAGTTTAATAATCGGTACAGAATTTTTAGATTCCGTAGAACTAAGTACGAAAGGAGGAGAAATTTTTATTAAAAAAATAGATTTGCCGGAAATATTTAATGTCAATGTCGAGGCTATAGTTGACAATGTAGAGTTATCACACATTGCGATTCCTGAACATAGAAAACTTATAGAAGATTGTGTTGCAAGTTATAAACCATCTAAAACGAAAGAGTAGGGATTAAAATGAGCTTGATACTGCAAGACGAGATCCCAGTGTACGAGAGACCGCGAAGATTGTCTCCCGGGGATAAATCTGAAGTTGATAAACAAATAACGTCATGGTTGAAAGATGAAATAATTCGAGAGTCTTGTTCAGATTACGCAAATCGAATTGTACTAGTAAAGAAGAAGGATGGTTCAACTAGAATTTGTGTTGACTACAGATAGCTTAATAAAAATATTGTAAAAGATAGATATCCCCTACCTTTGATACGGGATCAATTGGATTTATTAGAAGGCGCGAAAGTATTTAGTACGTTGGATCTCAGAAATGGATTTTTTCATGTTCCTATTGATGAGAGTAGCAGAAAATACACCGCCTTCGTGACTCCCACCGGTCATTATGAATTTCTAAAGGTACCGTTTGGGTTATGTAATTCGCCAGCCGTCTTTCAAAAGTTTATAAATGCAGTGTTCAAAGAGATAATTGCAACCGGGGTCGTTTTGACATACATGGACGATTTAATAGTACCTTCTTCTGATTTCTCACGCCGTATCGAGAATCTCAAATTAATATTAAATGTTGCTAGTGAGAATATGCATTATTGATTAATTGGAGCAAGTGTTGTTTTTTGCAGACAACAGTAGAATATTTAGGTCACATTGTTGGAAACGGTAGCATTCGACCGTCAGAACGAAAGAGTAGTGCTGTTACGAATTTTCCGAGACCTAGATGTGCTAGAGATGTTCAGAGTTTGCTTGGTTTAGCGGGAAATTTCAGAAAGTTTGTGTACCAATACTCCGTTATTGCGAGACCATCGTCGAATTTATTAAGAAAAGATATCAAGTTCAAGTTTGAAGCGAGTGAACAAGAAGCTTTCGATAGGCTAAGATTAGCTCTAAGCGGAAAATCTGTACTAAAGTTGTATTGTGTGGGTGCAGAGACAGAAGTACATACAGACGCATGTAGTATGGGATATGGTATGATATTGTTGCAGCGCGATAGCGAAGCGAGTGGTAAAACTACTCCAGCCAAAGAAAAGTATACAAGCTACGAGCTTGAAGTTTTGGCAATTGTAAAGGCGTTGATGAAATTTCGTGTTTATCTACTCGGCATTTCATTTAAAATTGTGACGGATTGTCAAACGTTTGCGTTAACGATGAGGAAAAAGGACTTATGTGAGCGTGTGGCCAGGTGGGCGCTTCTCTTGGAAGAGTTCGACTACAGCGTGGAGCATAGAACGGGAAGAAATATGGCACATGTTGACGCGCTATGCCGAAACCCACTACCTACAATTATGCTAGTGGGAGAAAACGAACTAGGGATTATCGCAAATTTGAGAAGAGCGCCGGTACAGGACGACAACTTGAGGAAAATTCGAGATAATATTGAGCGGTTCGAAGGCGATGTGTACCCGTTGCGAAATGATATTCTGTATAGAGAGGTTGATGATACGCCGTTGGTAGTTGTGCTGAGGACAACGCACATCCAGATAGTTCGACAGGCGCACGAGCACGGTCATTTCGGTATTTCCAAAACAGAGGCGCTCGTAAAGAGAGATTACTGGTTTAAGGAGATACGGAAAAAGGAAGCAGCACGATATAGAGAGGGAGTGAAAAGGACACAGGCTCTCTGATCCGGGGTTAAAATTCTACCCGAAGTTTCTTGGACCATACCGTGTGACAAGAATACTGCGGAATGACCGCTACGAAGTGCAGAAGGTGGGTAATCATGAAGGGCCGCAGGAAACATCCACTGCAACCGATTACATGAAGCTATGTGTACCGACGAAGAGGACGATTTTTCCGGTGAAAGTGAAAGTTCGTACAGTGGCGATGAGAACATCTGTGGGCAGATGTCCGGTCAGGACGAACGAGTGTAGTATCGTAATTTAGTGGGTACGTTTAGGATGAGGAGGAGTGTTAGGCTTAGGAGACCGTAGTTTTAAGACTTTGTATTTATGGTAGGCAATAGAAGAGAAACGTTGGCGAAGGCCGGGTCAGATAGGAAAAACCCTTGGCGACGGAGTGCCGGCGGATGCGATTGTCACGTTTTTGGAAAAGGCAGGCGTTGTGTCGAAGGAGCGTGTATGGAGTGGACAGGGTGTGTTCGAGAGTCGTCGAGAGAGGAGCGTTGCGAGTCGTAGAATTAACTGAAGTAGTTGTAATCCTAATTGTAGATACGGTACGCGATATTTCCTGTTTTCATCACGTTTAGTTCTTTCCTAATCAATACATATTCTATATTGTTTAAATATTGAACAAATTTCTACATTTCAATATTTTCTTCTTCTGAGACCGGAAACGGCGTCTGCTTCGCACAGATTCAAGAAAATTCACGCGTTTTCACCGCCGGTATCCCGCATCTGCATCGCAAATGCGGGTCGATGGACACTTTTCCGTGGCCGCGACACGGCGGTCGATGGAACTCCGATGGCGGCGCTAATTAGTTATCGCTCGAAATATTCGAAATAAGGAACGTCGCCGAGAATTCTCTATTTTCATCGGAAATATTGTTGCGCTTTTATTTTATTCGCACGGTAGAATCTGGATTATCCGAAGCTGCAATATCTGATTATTCTAAATACGACTGCATATTCGAGCCTGCACTACGATTTCTTTCTGCACTGAATTAACACTTCTTCGTTTTCATAATTTGTCTGATAATAATAATCTGTCATTCGTAAACTTTGATCACAGATGAATCAAATTTTGTTTCGATTTGCAAGAAATGAATAGCACAGTGGAGACTCTCTTATCTGAAGGTTTCTGTTTGTAATATTTGCATTTATGACAAAAGCAACTAGGTCGAATACAGCACGTTGTAAATGCAATACAAAAATTCAATAGTATTTATAATAACGTTCTCGTTAATATCAACTGAATGGAACTGCTGAGAATGAAAATAAATTTTTATTTAACTCCTGCTCGCTGCGATCGAGGTGGAGAATTTCTATTTTGCATTAAGATCCGCGGTCTACTCGTAATACAACCGGTGAATTTCCTCTGCGAGCAATCTGTGAGTCTTGACAATAACATTTTCCAGCGTTGCAGAATCTAATTCTAAAGGTCGGTATGCAGGTTGATAGCCATTTCTCCCGGTTTTCGCCGTGAACGCATTACAGTAAAATTTCCCAAATTTTTCATCAGCTTGTGAACAAAAGTGAAGAATTTGGAAGAAGGAGATTCGATTATTCGAGCCTCGTGGCTCGTTTTTGTAACAATAATAATATTTACATAATTATAAAAACGAGGTACAAGGCTCGAATAATCGTATCTTGCCTTCCCAAATTGTCCATTTTTGTTTACAAGACGAAGGAAAATTAGGGAGAATTTACTGCAATAATCGGACGATCGTCCGCACTTGAATTACGGGAATCAATGAAACGTCATTGGGGCTTTTAATTGGGTGCCATAAAATAGCAAGTACGGGGACAGAATTGCAATATTTTTGTCGGATTTTTATCTGCGATATTTCGGCAAATTAGTCGTTACAATGTCGGGCGTTCTGTTGCGCGTGATGAACGCGGAGACGGATAATGAAACGGGCAACGAACAGTTGCTCAACGTGCACGTTGCGCGATCGTTATCCGCGTTCCTACGAAAATAAAGAAAATTCAGATATGATAGAGCAATTGTTTGAAAAATTTCGCGGGACGTGCGCGTTAATGCTTGTCAGGACTTATCGACACGCGGACGCCGTTGGATCAGCATCGACGTATGCAAATTTATTATATACGGTGTAAATATAAACGCGTCCACTTAACCATAACTGTACAGAGTATCGACACTTCTCAATGTCGTTTCGACAATGCTGAACTTTCCTGGCACGAATGTTTTACCGATAAATCAGCGATTGCATTGAACGCAATGCATTTCGTGCTGCTTGCATTTTGATAATTTATAGCATTGCTATCTACAGTGTTTACACTAGAAGTCAACTTCTACATAAGTCTCACTTCACTGCATAATTAAATCGCTGTATCTTCTTTACTAGATATCAGTTGTTATTAAATATATTAAGGTTTTAATTTCTGTCAAAAATATATAAGTTAAAATTTCAAATTGAACTTCTATTAAAAATTTATTATAATTTAAAATCTCTAATTATATTACCATTGTAAATGTACCAAGATATTAAATTTCTATTAAATTCTATTACAATTTAAATCTATATTAAAAATTCTTTATAATTAAATTTTATATTCGTAATTTATTATAATTCGTATCACCCCTATTTAAAATTAATTATTCTGAATCTGTGTTAAGAAACTAATGAAGCTTAATTTGCGAATTTGATGTGTCTGTGATAAGTACACAGATTGTGTTATTTTACGTTGCCACGCTCGGTTACTACGGGAAGCAAGCGACCACAAATGCATTTGTCGCTCAACGCACTCCTCTTTTTTTCAATTTCGAACCGCCCGTTGTAACATGTGACAACTCGTTTAGATGTTATGAGGATGCTTCCCGTTGTCCCACAGCAATTAAAGTATCGTGAATTTCCTTGCAATACGAGGATCGAAATTTACGGGCTTGTTTTTCCCGAACTGGGAGCACTATACCTGCGAATCGCCCTAACGTATTTACTGTGTATATGAGACTATGCATCATGTGTCTAGGCGTTGCCGGCCCGAGAATAACGCCCGCAGTTTCCCATTGATGTTTTCATGTTCGCACTTTATTTTCTTCTTTTCCATTGTGTGCTTAGCAGCGTCGGAGAACTGCATGTTGACGATTTCCCGAACTCACGGCAGATTTTTCATACCCACTAAATCACGTATACTGCTTCCGGTGCGGTCTTTTTGCATTTCACCGGTCACACAACTCCGTTCGAAATGTTACCCGGCGGATCTGACTTTTGTGAGTTTGTAGCTCGCGGTGCAGCATTATTATGATGCGGTTTTCAAGCAACTGTCACTCAAACACTAACAGCATTATCGAGACCTAAAAATTCGAGAATATAATTTGGACATTCTAGAACATTGTTTTCTTCGTTAAAATTTGATATCCGATATCCAAGTATATTAAATTAATTATTAATTTCTTTCGTTAATATTTACCATTTCGATGGAATATTTCCTACCCTTGATTTATAATTATTGAACAGCGAATATTTGTGCATATTTTCATTATAATTATTTCATGAAAATCGGAAGAAGAAAATTTTCTTTGGGAAAACAGAGAGCACAGAATAATAGAACAGTGCATATTCGTTAATATGCCCGGATTGCGTCATAAATACATAAAGATTCGCCGGCTACCAATTAAATCTCACAGATACAACATAATTATATTTGAGCTTGATATATCTGTTGAGCCGTTGAAGATCGCCGAAAACGTCTGACGACAGCGATGAGTCCGTGCACCTCGAACCAATATTTGCTCCCTTTTACTGGTTTCGCCAGGTATCTTTGCCGAAATATTGGAAGTCGGGACGTGAGATCCAGGCCACCGATACAGACGGTCTAGGTTTATTCGCGGATGTATTCCTACATTCGTATGCCGAATGCTGCATAAGTCTCGCGGTTGAAATTCCCCGTGGGATGCCTTTTGGCTATTTTACCGATTTCCAAAAAATCGCGCAAGAATACAGTTTTCGCCGGGTGTAAGTAGACACCGGGCATGAGCATCGGCTGGTTGTCGTTCCAGTATGCAGAAATTGCAATTCGTTTGTGCGAAATCTAAAGCCGGATACCATCAATTTATTCATTTAGAACTGAAGTTTTTTGCGCATTTTTGTCACGTACCGTCGGCGTTGGCATTTTCAGATGATTGATAGGACATCAAGAAACAGTGTAGAAAATGATTGAAAACATTATATTTAGTTTTCATCCAATTTCCTACCCTGAGATATTTTTTATTTTACACGTGATTTGATTTTGCACCTCTTTCCAGGAGTCTGACATATGGGGTTTGGTTACTTTAAAGTGCTGCAACTTCGCGAGAAAAAAATTAGAGATGAAAGATCAAACTTTACTCTACTCTAAACGGCATCCCCGGAAAAAATTTGACAAAGTCCGTGCACTTCGTCAAACTTGGCAATTTTCAATATGATAAACAGGGATTCAGATTTAAATAGTTACAGTGGCGAGAGTGCGTAGAATATAAAATTGAGAAATATCATCTTAAACTAGAGGTTTCAAGCTTTAATTTGAAATAAAAATCAATGATTTTTCGCGAAGTTATCGTCAGTCAAAGTTGTCCAATTCTCATCCGATATGTGCCTATGCTGTAATCTTTCGGAGCAGTTTATTACCATAAATCTCAGTTATTAGTATCAAATTCTACAAGCCAAAATTCTTGCAATTAGCACAAGTACATAAATACTAATTTCAGAACCTAATATTTCAAGATTGCCCGCCATTATACACACATTATCGCATTTTGTTTCGTGTTTATTTCATCGGGAGTTCGGAATCGGTTCTCCCAGCCAACGATTGAATATCGAGTCGGGCAATCGTGGTATCCTTTAAATTTAAATTTGACGCTTAAGATGGGGATCGGAGGTAATAGAGATGGAGTTCGGGTGAAGTATGCGTTATGGAGGGCGGGGGAAGGGAGAAGTACGAGTAGGAAAACTGGCTGATTCATAATCGGGAATGGACTGCGGAACAGCTAATTCCGAAAAGTAGTTGCTCTCGGCGCGGCGGGAGCAATAAAGCTGTTGCGCGCAACTATTCCTCAGTTCTGCTTTACACAGTTGCCTATGCGATAACACGACCACGATAAATAAATGCTGGAATGATCGTTTCTGGGCTTTCGAATTCAGATATAATCGCGGTCTATAAATTCTCTAACTCGCCGCTTCGTTCCGCAGGATCCTTGCCAGAGGAAAAGGAACGCAACAGAAACTAGAGACTCTGTTCGGGACGTTATTTTCGATTATTTGTGGCCGAACCGTGCTTAAATAAGCAAACGGAAAGCGGTCGTACTTGAAAAGCGAGCTTCGGAATTATTCAAGGAAATCTCTTCAACGAACAATCGTTAAATTAATACACGGACTGTAGGTTTTATGTGAAACGAGTCTGCGAGAACGTTTAAGGAATTTAATCATTAACTTAACCCTTAATTTAATCCTTAATCTTGAGTTTTTTCAAAAATGATTTTTACACTGGGGTCATGATAGACCCGACGGAAAAACTCTAAAAACGCTTTATTGATATTATATTCTTAGCTAATGAAATCATGTGAATTTAATTAAACTTTTACTACAATGAGAAATAAAAATACAATGACGGGATTATTCATCACTTCGATATTTCAGATAGAAAGTACTATTGAACTATTTTCAACTTGTTAGTATTATTAAGAAATTAAGTGAATATCTATTTAGCTCCTGTATTATGTAATTAGTGCAGACAATTTTTATCTGCATAAAATCTGCATTAAAATCTGCAGTCTAGTAATATATTATCTTATTTGCATACATGTTATTTGACAAAATTATTTGCTATTTTATGTTAACATATAACTAGTCTTTCTCTAGATTATTTCATTATTGGAGAGAGAGAGAGAGAGAGAGAGAGAGAGAGAGAGAGAGAAAGTAAGAAAGAAAGAAAGTGAAAGAGAGAGAAAGAGAAAGAAATCCATTTGAAATAACGTTCCATTTAATAAAATAGATATCATCGAAGCTATTGATATCGATTTCTCGCAGCAGAGGTTCGAGATACTGTTTCTCGTCCGAGGTACTGTCTATTTAGCTGGTTCCGTGTGGTTTTACAGGAATCCCTTAGGAGCGAGCCAGGTTCATGTCAGGCAAACTTGGAGCTAAGTTCGCGGAACTCGATCCCGCCAGCGAATATTCATTAGGACCGTATTAATTATGGTCAGCAAAGTGTTTAACTAATTAGCGCTTGTTCGGATGCGGAACTGGGAAGATGAAATTGTACCGCCACCGTCGATATCAATTATCCTGCTGGAGACAGAATTCTTGATAAGATCATCGACACGTAACCGGTTTCATGTAACGCGCGGCGCGAAGATGTATCCGAAATTGAGGTGTTCGGAGAGCCTGCGTTGTTCAAGGGAAACTACGTTACACTCTGAAATGTCTTTATTCCACGTGGAATATCATTGGATCTATCGTCTGCAAAGAGACGAGCAAACGGATTGCTGGATGCCGATGATTATTAACGGTGGAAGGTTTACGGGTGATTTTAATACGGAAGCATAATGAACGGTGGCAGTTTTTTTCTCGTTGCAGCGAATGACGAAAGTAGTGTAGAAAGTAAATTAGTTCAACATCTGTCTGCATATTGGATCATTTTTTTTGCGTCAGTAGAAATCGACTTGCAAACAAAGGATGAAGGATATGTTCAAAAAAATATGACTGAACTAATTACACTGCGAATTTTCTGCATTCGTGAATTACATTTTCAAACTAATATTAATTTTTATATCAATATAGCAATAGCATCAATATAGCCATTAATTATATTAATATTAATATATGCTATATTGATATAAAAATTAATATTAGTTTGAGTAGTAGTATATTACTAGTATATTAATATAAATATATTATATACTATATATAAATTTACTCATATATTAATATGTACTAGTTAATATATAAAAATCTTACTTTATACGTTAAATAGTTGTCTAACTTAAATAGTTAACTAGGAATAGTTAATTAAGTCGGTAAGTGAGCTGTGAATTTTACTCGAACACAAAAGTGCATTATCAAAGGACAAACGCTTTGGTTTGGAAACAGCGAGGCAACTAGATGTATTCAACCCCTATACAGAAGTTTCGGGAAGTTTAAATACTTTATAACAGGGCTATCGATTAATTCTCTTTCAAATCCATGTTTCATTTCACCGTATTTCGAGAGACACGCCCTTTTAAGAGTAACCAATCCTTTTCAACGGATTGTGTCGAGAGCAATGAAAACTGGAGTGCTTGATCTGTAGTGTGGTTCCAAAGAGGTCAATTGAATGACCTCTTGATGACAGTCGCAGGAATGATACCGTAGGATATCAACTGCGGAGAAGTGGCAAGCTTCATCAATATACATATTTGAGGATTCGTAGGAGACTCTTTCACTGCGTTAGAAACGCCGAGCATTGCCCGGGAAAAGCTAGGAATTCATCGGTATCATTTCGCTTACTCTCGACTATTCTCACGTCGTATCATTTGTGCCATAAATAACCGGAAAAATAATAACTGTATAATATATAATTAATAAATAATAAATACAATTAATAATAATAATATAATTAGTAATAAATAATATATCGAATTAACTGTATATCAATAATAAAACACATTACATTTTCTAATTGCAAAATAAACAAAATAAAACTGTATAAAAATTGAATACATCTCATTCGACAAATATAAATTTAATTGTGCCCGAAAACGAACCAAAGGCACAGCAAGTGGTCACCCACCGCACAGTAACCGGTTCCGCTAGCCTCCGAATATTTAAAATAGCGTTCACGTTCGCAAACCGATGCGTGAAATATCCGATGGTCAATCACCGTAATCCAATGAAAGCCCGCAACTTCATCAGCCGGCATTTTAAGCGTCATAACTACCTCCGTTAAAAAAGAAGAATTGACGTAACTCGCGGACGATGGGTAAGACCTTTTCGTGTACGGATGATACGTTGGCCGTAGTCTATCCCGTTGAAACGGGTCTGTTCCAAAGCGTCGACGAGCTCAAAGGTAGCCGCGCTCTCGGATCGGTCACGTAATTAAAATGGCACATAGACCGAGGCCGGACGAGAAAAGCCAGCGAAAGTAGGCTGGCCGCAGCAGTCCGATAACGATATTCGCATCCGGTTCCGTTCTACCCTCAAAGCAAGTAGGTTGCACCTGGCGGCGACCATCGACGCGAACGAGCTGGAAGCGGTTCCGCAATGCTTCTCGCGGCGACCTATCGCGATCATAAGCTGACTCCCTCGGTTGTCGCTACACGTGGAATCAAGTAGGCGCATGCACTGTTGTTCATACCTATTTGGATCCTTTTTATAAGCTTCGCTATTTTTGCCAGTGTTATTTGAATTTATTATACAAAAACTGTCGGTTAGAATGTAATGATTTACATAGACTTAGGATTAGCACAGGGTAATTCACGGCAACCCGAAAATTGGCATTTTCAGGAGAAATTACTGTAGTTATGACGATTGTTTAGCGGTTTTAGCATACTAACCTTGACAATTTAATGTTAATTAGTTTATCACCGCTAGATTACTGCTAAACGAAATTTGCAACCTCGAAACTCGAGTTTCCAGCACCAAAAACAGATTTCCGCTTCGCAATGCGACGTTTCGCGACTCGCGGTTCGCGCTGGTTATAATAAGTTCAGGGGCGTAAATTATGTCAAGTTGCGGGATCTCGGCAATCAGCCACAAAGCGTATTACAGGCGCGTTTATCTTCCGGATAAACTCGCGGATGTCAAGCGGGATCGGCGACGGTAAATATTGTACAGCCGCGTTTTCGGTGGAGCGCGCAACGTCTAATTGCGAGCGCGAATGTTGGATAATGCCGCGGATCCGGCCTTTTTGTTTCGCATCGGCTCGTTCCCGCTTCAATTCACCTTCATCCGCATCGATGCGCCCGACACCGGGATTTACAGTTAAACTAGCGAGCAGCCCGTTGTCTATGGGGGAGAGAAAAATGGAAAGCCCCGTCCCCTCTCGCTGTCAACCCTTGGGCATCGTTGAATTTTGCTTTTATTTTTCACGCTCCCGTACGATTTCGGCCAAAGGTGAACTTATCCGTTAATACCTGCGGAATAATGCGTCGAGTTCGTGCGAAAATAATTGCGGTTTACGAACGGTTTTTATCGACTTCTGTTGGTTTTTGCCGGTTTTTATCGGGCTCCGTTTGTTTTCGCCTTTTTTTAGCGATTCGAACTCCTAGCGGTTATTTTGAAGCGACGTTTTATCTGATTACCTTCGTAGCACGTTGATTTAAAGCGCGAAAAGTTCTAGCCAGTAGCAGCGTTTTGCTTTTCGATTCGACTGTCGGTATTAGATTGTCCTTGTAATTCTAGCGAAAATGGTGGAAGAGTTTATTTTTGCACGAGTTTGTTACATCGGTTTGGATTGGGGTGAAAAGCTGCAGAAACTGCTGGAAGTAATAACAAAGCGTTTGTTCGGTAAAAAAATCAAAGACATTTTTGTATTATTCGTCTAACAAATGATGCTGTTGTAAATGTTGTGTCATACTTAAACGAAACCAAATTGTTTAGCGAAATTATATAGTAATTTGAGAAGCCTTAATGAAGAGAATAATGTAAAAATGTAATGCGAAACTATTGTATATATTGCGTTATATGTAACCCTACACATATTATCCAATAAATGATCGCTAATTGCTATTAAGCAGATGCGACATTAAATTAAAAAACAATGATTCCGTTGATAGCAAATACGTGTCTCTACTTCGAACAATATCAACTTTTTATTCTGATAATTTTCGGAATGTACGGTGTTAGAATTGTATAGTGTTTTGCCTATTAGTGTTCGTTTAAATAAACCATCAATGCTTCGAATCTGTTAATTGTCTAGGAACCGTTTTTATTCAACGCTGATTTGATTTCCATCGTGGAGAGCATTGGCACCGTAGTTGGTTTAAAAATGTCTCTGATCATTCTTTTCCCCAATTCGCGTGGCCATTGCGATATGTGCGCGTGTCGGAGAAAAAACGGTGAGAGCTAAATTTGCGAGAGAAGTTCAGTTGTTCGAGGAGCTCGGGAGAAAATATGCTGGTCGTAGTCGCGATAAGTCTGAGACTCGAAATACAATGAATCAGCGGTCGACGCGTCCGAGGCAGTCTTCGGGGAAGTTTTGAAATGCAGGTACTCGCTATTAGGGAATGTTTTCGAAGAGAAGTACATCGATGGAAGTTTAAGTTAAAGCGGTACAGCGATTGCATGTACCGCGGTAAACAATGTCAAGAATTGAGTCCCGAGATTGTCCGAACGTTGAAGAAACATCCGTAAAAGTTTCTAGCGCTCTGGCGAAACAATTTTATCGAAAGTAGGTCATCATCATCGTTAGTAGATCCATTTATATTCTTCTGTCATTATTGCTAGACTGTCGATTTTGTGCATCTACATAGTAATAATAATAGTAATGAGTAACCGCAATTTGAAACTGTAAAATAATTGAAAGCATTTAACAGTATCGTAATACAATCGATTTACTAAAACAATCAAACGGAAAGGAATCGCTAAGTAATTACAATTTGTTGCGACAAATGCGGAAAGTTTTTATCGTGCATAACAATCCCCAGCAAAATTATTGTACATTATATATCTTTCCCACTTATCAAATAGATTCGATTTGATATGACGGGTGCCTCTTTTTGCCACAGATATAAATTAATAATATATCAAGTTTTAATATGAATGACCAAGGAAAGTTATTATGCATTGAAGTTCTCGGCAACGTCAGAGAAAGTAGTTCAGAGAGAAAACGCCTGTACCAGAAAAAAGCTGTTCACAGCAAAGAAAAGCTGCACAAATAACCTCTGATAATTGCCAACGGAAAGAACTTGTAAAATATTCATTCGACACTTCTCGGCCATTATTATCGTTCGGTTTATTCCTCTGTTAGGCCTGTAATTTTACCGGGCCCGGTTGACCCCGGGGATCATACTATTAAAACCATTTATCTGCTCTCCTCGGAAATTTCTCCGGGGATGAGTATTGTACTTTCCCAAAGTTATCTGGAGTTCCCAGCGGGGTCTTCCGACGGTCTCCTTTCTTTCATCTCGGTCGCATTTTTCAACGACTCTTATCAGTATTAAGTCGCGTTACTAATATCCCACGGTTCCTAGCTGTTATTCTTATGCAGTTACCGTTCGTATCTTCTTCACGAGTAAAATACTCCGTTTACGTGAGGACTCGCGACACCGTTGATTTATGGCGTTATCTTTTGCCAAGGAATTTTCAACACGGGTCGTGCGTTAAATCCGTAAGAATCCTCGGCCTGGGTATTTAATATTGATGTAATTTCTCTTTGCAAGTTGGTCTTGCGAAGTCTAGAATCAGATTACAACTCTCGGTTTCGGCTAGTATTCTAAAAACTCGGTTAAGTTACATTCGGCTGTAGCGTTGTATAATTTAGTAAAATGGCAATTCTAATATACTGGCGGTAATGGAATTGTAGTTAAATCTTATTTTTAATGATTAAATTATTCGTTGAAGTATATTTTGACTTCTAAATTCTTCTACAAACTGTCTCAAAATTATTGGCGCAGGGCGCTGAACACAGGCAGAAAGGCGGGTAGGATACGGCTTGCCGGGTCCTATTCTGCTGATTCCTTAAGTGCTAAGCGTTGTAGAGTAGCGACTACACGATCCCGAAGCGCTAGCCGACCAGTGCTGGAGATGCGGTGTCTCCGAACATGGTAGTAGCGTAGCTACGACAGGTCCTACCAGTCGGCCTTCTAAATACTGGTACCTCGGGTGTCGGCGTGCCCACGAGGTTCCGGCCATCTGGCTCGGGATACCTCGGGCCGGCAGTGGGTAGGTCCATCGAGGGGGCAGTGGTAAATGGCTAAAGCTGGCCAGAGGCTCCTTCCATTCCTCTCCTTACCTCTTCCTTCCCTCCTCCTTCCTTCCCTTCCTTCCCTCCCTGAAGTTGTTGGGGGCCTCGACGGGTGAGCTGCGGTATTCAGCTCGGGAACCGACCTGCTGAGCCGGTAGAGCATAGAAAGGGCTCGGCACCACCAGTTGTCTGCTGACGAGAGTCCGCGTCCTCGTAGTAACTGGTAGCTCCTGCATGGCTTGGCATGTGGGAGCGCGCTTATTGAGCGTATCTCAATTCCGCGCCCATGGGGGCCGTGTGGATAAGCCTTTGGGCAGGTGCTGCACGTTAAATCACTCGAGACTTCTGTCTCAAAATTATTGTACAAGCGGGAAATAAGGGGTTCGCGTCATTTGAAACAACTTCTTCCTTAGCGAAAATTCAATCCACGGCTTGGTTTATGAGTTATTATCAAAAAACACTGACCAAACGGAGAGCGAGTGTGACCGCCGATCCGCCCTTGCGCAGCGGCAGCGGTCATGAGAGTGGGGCGTCAGCCGTACGCGATCTCTCATTGGCCAGTGTTTTTCGTTAATAACTCGTAAACGAAGTCGCAGATTGCATTTTCGTTAAGGAAAAAGTTGCTTCAAATGACCCCAGAAATCCCTCATTTCTCGATTGTGCAATAATTTTGACATAACCTTGTACATGATCGTATGCAGAAAGTTCCTTCATTTAAACGCGGCGTTGAAAAGATTAGCAGAGTGATTATATGAATAGAAATAGAAACGTGATAGACAGAAATAAAGTAGAAATAAAGTAGAAATAAAATGAGAAAATGCTATTGTAACTAAGACAATTTACAGGTTCCCTCGCGTTTGAAAAGTGTGCGCATGCCATAAAGGCATAAAGATCCGCGGTCCAGTTGTAAGATGAAATATGAGCTCGTTTATATTGGCTCCGATTACGGTTTCTGTAGATGCAAATTATTACATCGGGACTCTATATCGATTCCATATCGGATTAAACATTCTATCTTCCAGTTCGGTTCTTTCCGCGTGAAACGAACTGTAACGAAGGAAATTAGCTTTCGCGTGCTAGTTTCATTTAACGCATTAATTTATAAACAGAAGGGGGAGCGCAGCTTAAAATTATTGAGTCGGAGCAATTTCGATTCGAAAGAGAATTATAATCCACAAAGGTGGGAACGGTTATTTTCTGGATTCCGGTTCATTTTGTTCCCGCATCGTTCAGAACGGAATTCAAACGTGATTGGCAATACAGTAATTACTCATTGGAGTTACAATAAAATTACAGGAGACGATAAGCGATGATAATTAACAAAGTTAATCGTTGAACAGAACCGGCGACGCATTATCGCTGCGACGAACAAAAATATTCTACGGTCGACCGCCAGAACCGTTGCAAAATTGATAAATATAATGTTGCATTTACATCAAAATGTAAATGGAGAGACAGGTCAAAATATTTTGCACGCGTCGTCGTAAACATGTCACCGGGGTTCTTTCTATCTTTCACATCGAATCGAAAATAGCAATGATTTTTGCAAAATGCGTAAAGAGAGAAACAATATATTAAGAGCATATACCGTAAATGAGCATATAACGTAATGTTGTTGTACTTGTTGCAACGTATTTATAATGACGAAACAATTTCGTGGTTAAACATTTGTATATTTTATTAAATTGAATCAAAAATATTATAAAATATTAAATTCAGTTCTATGGAAAAGTGCAGCTACTTATTTCTTGAAAGCGATATTATTCTTTAATTTTCATTTGATTCCAGCGATCGTCGTTATTCGATCATTTCGCGAGAATTAAATATTCGCGCGAGTCGAATTATTTTCCCATTAACGTTCCCGAAGCAAGTATGTCATTCCCGTATACACCGTGCCTCGGGAAGCCCGGATTGCTTTAACGTGCCATTTCTTTACGTGACGTTATTACGAAAAAACTGAATGTGCCTTTTTGAAGCACTATAAATCTCTGTCCGTGTGAGCAGAACAGTAAAACGGCCCTCTATCAACGATTAATTGCAATAATGGCGTGTCGAGTGTAAGAGATTTTGCCGGAATCTGTGCTGTACCTGCGAGAAGATTAAATGACAATCCCTGGTTGATTAGGTCCAAAATATTGCAACGAAGTTTACATTTTGTCACAATTATGCCTTATCAATGAACAGTCGAGCCGACTCTCATCGCTTCTCCGAGAAGAAATATTTCCAGTATTTCGATAAATCCTGGCCCGCGAAGGTTTACCAACCATTAATAACGGTACTAATCACTGCTCCCGCAGACTCTATCGCGTTGCCGAAAAGTGAAGGATGGTGAAGCCCCTGTAAGCTCGGCAAATGGAGGCACGTACTACACAATCGTGTTTACTATCTAGGTTGGATCACGATTTCGCGCATGAATCGCAGCATCTGGCGCATTTTAAATGCGGATCACTAATCTAGCTGGGCATGCGAATTCATGGTAATTAATTTTCGATTATACAAACATAGCCGGCATACGGGCCGGCGCAATGGCAGGCTTACATCCCGCGCGAGTCTCTGCCCTCGGAGGAATCATCGGACCGCGCATATTTATGAATATTCAGCCGGCACGATGTGCGCGGTCAATCGATAGTAGGAAACAGGCACGAGAACGGCTTTCCGTGTGGATATCAATCCGTCGCGGCCACGCAAATATTTATCAGAATTGCCTAGTAAAATAAATTCCGGCGCCGGACCGTGCACACATGCGTCACCGACTACCGAGCCGCCATAAATCCGTAGCTCTCGTCGTCCAAGTATCAACCATTCACGGTGTTCGGGTTAACGACACGGCGAGAGAATCGTTCGGACGGCAAACCGTCGGCTAAAATATTCTATGGATCGTGCCGTGTACGCTCGTTTTTATAATCGGCTTCGAATACTCGATGTAGCGTCTTCGTTTGCAGTAGAAACGGACCACGTTTCTTTTTATTGGGTCTTCCGGAAAGTTCTGTCCGATAGTGTTACTTCAAGTTTCAATCCATATGCACATGTTGATTTGAGACATATATGACTATCTCTCATTATCATTGCATTTACACACATGTACTCTCCTAAATAAACTGAAACAAAGATGTCTCATGTCATTATTAAGCGAGACGCGATCGTGAAAACATGGCTACCGATGATAATGCCAGACCACATGCTGCTTTGGCGACTCGTTAGAAAATCGCAGAGCTAGGCAAATTCTGTCACATCTACCATACTCCCCAGACCTAGCACCCTCTGATTGTCACTTGTTTCTCTCTTTGCAAAACTTTTTACAGGAAAAAAATTCAAAAATGTAGCTGATGTCAACCAAGCACTAGTTGAGTTCTTCGCCTCTAAAAATAAATCATTTTTCAAAACTGGCATTTACAAGTTGCCATCGCGCTGGCAAGAAGTCATAAGTAACGATGGAAAGTATATTCTACAACTTTCCGGTAGACCTAATAATCATTTCGCGCGAACTTGTTAGACGTTTGACGACCGTTTCGAATTCAGATCGATAGTTTCACGATATTTTTGTGACTGAGAACGATAATAGGATAGTTTAAAAAGATTCGCGCGTTATTTGTAACTAACTAAAGTTATCGACGAAGATACTTTGTTGTAAGACGTGTTTTCTGAGAGATATTTATTTCGCATAAAAGTCTGCAAACATTGTATGCGTGCGAGAAGCGTTCTCCTACATTTTTTTTCTCCTGAGACACATCTAAATCGTACATCATGTATAAACACATTGTGTAACGCGAAACACAGCGTAAATCGCCTGTCCGCCGGAATGCATGCCGGTTACACGTCCCCGTAAAAATACGAGATATACGGAAAGATACAAATTGCGCTGCCTTGTTTCTCGGTGGATTAATCGCAAAGAGTCGGCGTAATGCGCGGATATGACTCGTGTAGCCGTTACAGCTGCACGGCACGTAGTTTCCGAGTAAATCGAGTTTGAATGTTCGAACATGAGCTTTTTTCTTTTTTCTTTTGTCATTCCAAGCAGTAGCAAAATCATTTAAATAAAATTCGAGTCGATTGGTCCAGTTCTAAAAAAGTTATTGTGTTTTAAAAGTTGTAATGGCGATACAGTGACTGCCGTTAATGTTTGGAGAACTCTTCCGAAAGTTCTGATTGTTCTGATTGTCGCGAATGTTCTACACCAGACGTCTTTAAGACGTCTTAAAGACGTCTCTGTGCTTTTCTGGGCTGGAGTCCACTTGTACACCATTTTTCATGGACACTCTGTATGTACGTATGAAATGCGGATAAGTGAACTTTCATTTTGTCGGTGTAGAGATCTGCTATAGTTGTTCTTTACTCGCATTGGCTGCAGAGATCGTCAAATATGATGCCAAGTTATTCTTAGTTACGTCATATTAGAACTAATTAGAAAAAAAAATTGTTACTATAGAAGCAGCTGGTCAAAATACAACTATACAAGATACAATTTATTATTAATAGTCCTATGATAAACCTAAAAAAATATTGCTACTATTAAAGAAACTGGTCAAGATACATCAAAAAATTAAAAGTTATATACACTTACTTAACTAAATAATAATAATAATATTTATTTGCTGAAAGGAGCAAATGTCAGGTTAAACAATTTATTAATACAAAAAACACTACAATCTAATAGACCTGCCACGCATTCGAGCACACGTCGAATTTTTCAAAGCTGGCCGAGCTTGTACATGAGGTGCGACCATTCTCACCTGAGTAGGAAATGGAACTGCTCTATGAACCGTCGCCCTCGGTTCTTTAACAGCAGCCGCAGCAAAACGTTCTCTCTTTCTCTGCACTATGCGCTGCTTGTAGTGTCTCGCGGTTCGTCTGAGTATAGGATCATCCTTACAGACATTCAACCACTTACCTGACACTCGAGCAGCGCAAAGCAGAGATTGAGGATCCAACGTGCGTAGGATCAACTACGACACCTCCGGCGGAAGTTCGGAAATGAAATCCACCTTGGTAGGGTCGAGCCATCCGATCACATTAAGGAATTTCCTGAAGTACTCCATGTTGCTGATGCAGATACAAGGCGTATATATAGGTACATATATATCCCTGGTCACGCTTCACGCTTCGCGTGGTGGACTGGACATACACTTTCCACATAATTCTATCGAATTGTACTTAATTTAGGAGAAACTTGCATTCAGGCATACTGTGAAATGAGAATGCAATTTTTGTAGGGTTACTGTTACTATTGGTAAAAAGTATTCTATTCGATAGAACGGACGTCTGGCTTTATAATTACTATAATTATACAGTGTTTAATAGCTTATTATATTATTATAATATAGTATATTATTATATATATATATATAAGTATAATATATTATATTACAGTATATTATTATAATAATTATAAAGATATATATTAAATTTTATACTAACTTTGTTTGTACATATCTACAATATTATTATAATTATTATAATAATATACTGTTTAATAACTATATATATAAAGACAATATTAATATGAAATTATATATATTTTTATAAGATACGGAATAAAGAAATTATGTGATATAGTTTCTGACGTATAAACAAAAGAGCATCGAATATTTTGTACCGTTTGCTTTATTCTTGAATCATTTTTCCATTCTTTTCTTATTCGCGTCGATCAACGTTAGAAACTTTCACAGTGACAGTAATTATTTCTATGTTAAAATTAAAAATAATCTTCGTTTTCAACGAAGACTGTAATAATTTACTTCAACAATCGCGTTTAAGCATTCTGCTGAAATATTTTCTCCGAAGAGTGGTACAACATTCTGATGCATTTTCTACGTATTACTACTAAGGAGCTTATGTTATCCTAAATCCGTTTTGGCAGATTTCGAGGAATTGTCGGAAGCATTGCCTTGGCTTCGTACCTCATGTGTAGCGTAACTTTTCGCACCTGCGCGGAGCTCAGCAGTTTCCACTGCGCCCCGACCACATAGAACTTGACCGAAGGTGAAACTCAGCTCCGTAAGTTGTGTTCTACGATTGTGGCTTCGAAGCTCTCAATATCACGAGTGCATGCGAGCTGGGACCGTGATACGTAGCTATACAAATTCCTTATTATTTCCGGGCGTATAATTGTAGAAATGATTTCGACAGTTCCATGTCAAACATGTGGGGATATATAGAACTGACACGGAATTATTTCGTCAAGCTTGAAAAGCCGTTTTTAGTTAGAAAGATCGTCAATGTAAAATAAATGCATCGTGGCGTATTACAGAATGAAGCTTTTGCATTTTATGCAAAACTTCTGTAACAGAAATATTAAAAATAATACGACTACTTGTTCGCTGCAAGCTCGACAAATTAAAATTTTCAGTAACATTATTTTATAAAGGGTAAAATTGGTATTTTTGAACGCGTGTCCTGATTTTGTACAATATGCTACAATAAGCTTGAAATATTCTTCCTTTTAGACAATAAATTGGAGATGATAGAAAAAGTTGTCTCGAGCAAATCAAAATAAAACTGGTGAAAAGTTCTCTTTGCTCCACGTTACAGAACAGCAAAATCTGTGTTTTTACTACTATTGAACTGATTTTTACCCATTAAAATTCACATAAACGTGCATAACAAAAATTGATTCATTATCTTTCTGTAGCAATTCAAAGATTAATTCATAATATCTTTGTAATATTGTCGCACGTTGACCAGAAAGCATTTTATAGTTGACGTAAGAAATTTCGCCTTTCTTATTGGCGGAGTAGTGGATTTTACAACTAAATGGGTGAGTTTCTTATTGATAATATTCTTCATATTTCTCTAACAAACATATCCCTTACGTCCTTTAACACGATTATTATTTATTAAATTAGCTTTGCGAATCATTCGTTGAACTATGTTCGGACACGGAATTATTTAAATAAAATACCATTAACGTAAAATATCATTTACGAACTTTGTTAATCTTCACTGTACACCTTGCATAAAAATTTCATATGGTACACATAAGGTGTCATGCACACCAGAAAATTAAAACGACTGTCACGGTTAAACTACATATTACTTCGAGTCCGAAAAATTAGTGAATATTCTTCAGACGTTCTAAAGTCAAGGTGAGCAGCGTTTTTCTTAAAAATATCACTGTTATGTAGTTAAAAAAATCCGGGAAGTTCTCGCTTCGTGACTTGTTCAATACTTCGAACGCGGCTCGAGTCCGTCCCGACCTTCTGTCAAAGCCTCGTGCTGCGGACTCTCTCGCGGACCCTCTCTCTCGCACCGTCACCTCTCATTGGCCAGTGTTTTTCGTTAATAACTCGTAAACAAAGCCGCGGATTGCATTTTCGCAAAGGAAAAAGTTACTTCAAATGACCTCAGCTACCCCTCATTTTCGGCTGTTAAAATAATTGTGGGACACCCTGTATAGAAAATAAAAATAGTGAGCACAAAGGTTCCAAAAAGATTTTTACCTCTTTAATAATTTATATATCTCGTACTGTCTTATCAGACCATTTATTTTTGCAATATTCGGCTATCCAAACGTTTTATCACATGATCATTATATTATTCAAATATATTATCATCTAGCAGAGAAGTCGAATGAAATGCTTAGATAATAATCTAATAATGACACAATTTTTGTGTCAGAATATAACAAAAGTAAACCTTCAAATAAGGAAGTACTATATTTGACCACTAGGTTATAAGAATTATCATGAACCGATACACTTAAAAAATGATAAAGTAAGTAACAGCTTCAAGGAAACAAATAATCGCGGACCAGAAACTGATCGCGACTAACTAAGATCAGAGTTACCGGGTACTATTCAGACTGTTCGGGGCATGGTACACCGAATCTTGATACAGATATAATTACAGAGTCATCCGATATTATTTACTCTCAGCCCCGTGCATTCATCCGATACGATTCAGGTAAGGTATTGTTATACGATATGCGTAGTTCATTGGGGACACAGAAGGAGCCGACAAACGCAACCGTTCGTTCGGACCAACACAGAACTGCATAATCTATAGTCTATAGCATAGAATATGTAGATTCTATACCATCGACCTGGCTGCTATTTATGACGATCCTAGAGTGCCCAGATTTTTTCCATCGAACTTTCAAGAGTTACCTCGCATGCGCGAAGTCGTAGAGCATCTTAGGGATTTCAGGATATTCTGGATATCCTAGTATTCCCTGTCCAGGATGGTCCCGAGGTCTTCGAAGCTTCTATGGAGTCCCCAACTTGCGAAATCCTTGAAATCCCTGATACTCGATTAGACCTGTTCGATACACGAAACCTCGGAAGTCGAGGTCCATAAGACTTTGCTCAGACCCCACATGTGTCAGATTGTGCTATTAATTCCCGGTTCGAATGGTATAGCGGCGGTCTTTACTGAAAGTACACAAAAGCGGAGTGGAGCATTGTCATTGTTAGGTATTACTTGGCGGTTTAGTGGAGCAGCAGTTCGGATTGCCAGCCGAATTACCAGACTTGGTTATTGATAGAAATACACGTGCGTTAGTGAAATAATTTGCCCAGTCAAGTATATGAAAGAGCATGGTATTTAATAGCAAGTATACATAATGTAGTAGACATTACTACTTTCTTTGTCTTTTTAAGCAGGCTGTACTAAACGAATAACAAGTATAACGTTTGTATTTTTATTGCGTGGGTATTATGTTCGTTATCAAGTTGGGTGAAACTCTCGACATACTTTTCTAAAGACAGTACTCCATACAGTACAAAACTAGCACTGGAATATCTCTGTTTCTTTTTTAATATGAAAAAATATTATTAACAGATGTCTCACGGTTAATAAGCTGAAAATGTCTATGAAACTGATATTTTTCTTGGTATCTTTCCTTCGAATCATTTCTCTATAAAACGAGATAATTTTTTTTCTTCTGACTTTATTTACTTTAATTCCTAGATACTGATAATGGAAGAATCGAATTTTGTTTCAACTCGTGACTGACTCATTTACTGCACTGCAAATGGTTAAAAACATTCTTGCTAAATCGGAATAATATTTTAAAAACTAACCAATTTACTAAAGTCATTAAACTTTAAAATATTGGGCAAATCTAGCAATCGATTGAAATGATGAAAAAGATTGGAATAATGAATAAGGTTAAAAGCTGATGAAAATTTAGAGAATACTTGCCGTAGATCCCGGTAACACGGACGGCTAAAAATACCATCGAAATCTGTGCTCGACTCGCGTAGTTATCGCATTTCCATCTCGTACGTGCAAGCATTTATCCATCGAATGATTCCGCGACAATATTTCCAGCGGTCGCAGACGATTTACAACAGAAATGCAACGCGACAGAGTCGCATACTAAATTTCAGCCGCATTAAATACCGCGGCGCCGAATGCATGCCGCAGCACCCGCGACATTTATTTCGCGTCGCGCAATACAATTTGCATCTGTTTCTCTTTACGCGTATCCACTTTTCGCGAACCATTCGAAACGCGCGAATCGGATTTCCGCGGCGGGGGGGGGGGCGACGCCGAGCCCGGCACCGAACTTTCCAACAAACTCAATTGGGATTTCGTGTATCGTATCCTGGTCGATTAAAGACATGCTTATTATTCGAACGAAGTAATCGAGCTTTCCACGCACGGTTAAAATCCGGACGGCGTGCCGGTGCACGCCTTTCGCCTTTCGGAGTCGCAGCTTAGAAAATTTGCATAACGATATACAGACGTAATTGGAGCCTCTCTAATGCTATTGTAGGTCAGATGAGCCAATTACTGTGCCTCGTTAGCGGACTCCTAGCGTTCCCACTGCTAAAAACAAATCCAGCAATTTAATGAACAGTTTTGAAGAACTCAAAGGTACAGAGTTTCTCAATAGAGATAACTGTATCAACAAAATTTCCTGTTTACGTTTCTTCTTCTCGAAAATACGATTTGATGATGATTCAGAGATGATTAAAATTTTCAGGTTATGTAGGTTATTTGAACAAATAATCACTGTTTTGTTCTCCGGTAATTTTAATTCGTTTCACCAACACAATTCGTTCACTATTTTCTCGAGTTTTGCTGAAAAATTCACGAAATCGATATAAAAAAGTTCAAACAAATTTTATAGTATTAGAAGAAATTAATTTGAATTTAAGTAGAAATGTTTGGTATATCTTTTTCGATTATGTTATTTATGCTTGAAAATATACAAAAGACGCAGTAATTGGCTAGCTCACAGTAATTGGCTCCAGTGTCCTACACGTTCAATTAGCGAGGCCCCCCTCGGCCTCGCAGTTGGACGAGTCGCAAGTGGCCCTCGGGGACCCGTGAGGTCGCCGAAATATTGCCGTAGATCGGACGAAAAAATCGCGCGGCACCTAAAACCGGGAGATATATGTCCACGGATAATATGTGATCATTGCTTTTGCACCCATACTCCTTAGCCCTCCCGCGTTTTACGAGTGGAATTCTTCTTCCGCTCGGCCCCTTTTCCGAGTCCTTGGGGCTGTTCCTCCTAGATCAGCAGTTATCGTTCGTCCGCGCTAAATAAGGCGAACGCTGTGTCGCCGATGAATCGATCAACTCGGTGATCTATGTATCCTTTTTCTTGTGGCTACCGAAATTTCAGTTTTTTAGGCGTGCATTTGACGCGACATCGGCGTTGGAGTCGCCTCTTTGTCGCGCAAACTGTTGCGCGATTGCGTGTCCCTCGGCGACGAAAAGCGCGGTCGCAGCTGCGATAATTATGAACGAATGTGTCGGAAATTTGACGTCGAAGTTTCGCGACACCGCGAGTCAAACCTGAGAATTTTGCGCCCGATTGTTTGAGCCATTAAGCTTACGGCCAAGTGGCGTGCCTTACCCGAAGGATGTAATGTACCATTTGCCTTCAGATTCCGGCAAGCGTGTAACATAATATTCCTTGGAAATTGCACCAGCGAACTTGAATTTTTCACGCGTTTAACGCGCCAACCGCTCTCCAAATTGATGTCGGAGTAGTTAGTTCAAATTGAATCTGAAGTTTCAACACTCTTCCGCAGCGCCGGGAAAGAGGGTATTGATAATTCCCGTTAATCGAAGATTGAACATCATCGATCATACTTTCACTGTACTTTGGTCTGTGTATACCTATTTTTACCACGTCACTTTTCTAATCGTTCTAGGGAAAGTTGAGAAGCCGGCTGAGGAAAAGTGATTTAACTTAGAAAATTGTTTCGGATAGAAATTTTAAAAAGTGTCCTCTGACCCATTTCGTAGAAATAATGTTAAACGGAAATTTTGAGAGGTGTCTTTTCTCCCCTTTCGTAAAGATACTATTAAATTAACGTTGTATAAAGTGTCGTTTCACCCATTCCGTAGAAATAATGCTAAACGAAAATTTGATGAAGTGTCGTCTTTAACCCCTTATGTAGAAATACTGTTAAATTAAAATCTCATTTTGACCCCTCTCTCGACTCCTTTCTCAGAAATTAGGCGAAACGAAGACTTTGAAAGATATTTTTGACGCTTCTGTAAAAACATAAATTAAAATTCAGATTTTTAAATGTGCTTTGGCGGCGGTCATAGTGTGTGTGCTTGGGTGACAAAAGGAGAGGGGAGGCGTTTCGTCCGGAGCCCGCTAGAGGATTCATCAGTAAGGCTATCCTAGCGGGCCCTTGCCTTACACGTGGTAGTAGGACGAAGTCTCTGTATATATAGGGATCGAGGCGAATCGGTTACTAGCGGGAAGAGGAGCCCTCTGCTGGCGGGTCTGGAGGTAGCCGCCACAGTGCTTTTCACTATTTTGGTAAAAAGTAGAGTTAATCGAATTGTTCGATTTATTTGCGTTTTCATAAATTCATATTCTTATATAATGACACGCGAATACAATCTCGCAAATAAGTGAGCTTTAGGGATTGCACGAAATCAAGACTGTAATATCGCGTTCGAAAATTTATTAATATTACGTTTCGCTTGTAGTACGACGTGTTTCCCCGAGGTGCCCTTTCGTTCTACTTTATTTCGCACTTCTAGCGCTTCCTGCCGCTTGGGCTTTATCTGGTTCCCTTGTCCTTGTTGTTCGGAAACGAACAGACTCAGGAAAAGTTTCCGCACAGTCTTTTAAGACTTTTAGGACTTCAATATTGTCTCCGAAGTGGCTTATTACTCCTGCGAACAATATCCGTGGTACTAGAAACAGATTTTGCTCCGGCTCTATTTGCTGTTGCGAGGAATTCCTCGAAACTGGAATCAATTCAGAAACACATTGAATATCTGAAGCTTATATTATTACATAAGCTTCGGATATTATAATATCCGATATAATATAATAATTTATATAATAAAATTTAAATTTATATATATTATATAATAATATAAAGCTTATATTATAATATAATATTATATTATTAGAATTTACATGATGCCGTTAAGTCAATCAATTTTTGTGCACTGCAAAAATCAATCGATGGAACAATGCGGTGGTTATAAAAACTGTTACTCTAATTTCACCGGTAATTACAAACATTTCATTTGCTAAAATAATGCAATTAATTGTTGAACAAACGAACGAAATATTTGTTGTTGGCATTTTTATACTTGTAATTTCATAACGTTAATATTAAACGTCGTCTGTGAAATTCTGTGCTGCATATAGTATTGCAAATGGTTCAAACAAATAATTCTTCCTAAAACGCGTGTATTTATATTCAAATGACATCTCTTACATGGAAATATTTCATGTGAAATGTATTTAGACAATATATTGGGTTGGCAACTAAGTAATTGCCGATTTGTTCCATGAAATAAAAAATTTTTTTTTACTTGGAATGAAGTTTAATCTGTAATGTATTTTCCATTTTGTTCGCTGACTTTTTGCCATCTCTCTGACAATTTGAAAATTCCACGCTTTCCGGCTAAAAACTGAGTTAAGTGAAATTTTACACCGTCATCATCATTAAAAGTTTTACCACGAAGGGAGTTATTCAGGGATCGAAATAAGTGGTAATCCGATAGCGTGAGATCAGGGCTATATGGTGGGTGCAACATCAATTCCCAACCAATATCCATCAATTTTGGCCGAGTGGACAAAGACGTGTGCGGCCTAGCATTGTCCTGCTGAAAAATGACACCTTTACGATTGACCAATTCTAGTCGCTTTTCCTTGACCGCTGCATTCAATTTGTCGAGTTGCTAACATTCACGGATAATAAAAAATAACATAATAATAATAATAATAATGATTTTATAATATAACATTTACGGATATCATAAAAATGGGAGTGAGAGATATCTATAACTGAAATCGGCAATTATTTAGTTGCCAACCCAATAGAATAAAAGATATTGGTTCTATTGTACATTTATGCTATCTTACTCCACAATTATTCGAACCGACAAGCCAAATTTGAGAACACCGTCGAAATTAGTGTTCATTTTGTATTCGCGCGACGACTGCGATTATATGTTTACGACGGCGAAAAAAAAATGGAAAATAAAGGGATTCTAAAAGTTTTCGAATGTTCCGAGTTATACCAGGAGCAGAGCGAACTCCACTTATTAGCGGACGTAACCTATCTGTTCGTCCCTGGGATGAGTTACTTTTCCTCTGTCGGACTCTTTTTCAGTTCTCTTCCTACATCTATCCGTTCTGCTTAAACTTTCCGGGCAAGTCCTCAGGGGTTTCGAGCACTTTCCAGCGCTGACTGAACCTCGTGTTATTGTCATATGGATGTAATTATTTCTTGCTGCGCGAAGTCGACGTGAACTCGATCATGTACGAATAGATTCTGCTGGACCCTTTTCATTCGTGATTTACGCGGTACCCATTCCGGTGCTCGTACATCAGTTTCTCCCTCGATCATTTCACTTTTGCAACGTCCTGTACACTTGCGAGGATCAGTCAATAATTAAGTTAACCTAAAAAATATGGGCAATTTGGGAAGAGATACGCTTAATCGAGCCTCGCGGATCATTTTTATAGCTGCCTGTTGTCGACGATTATGAAAACGATATGTAATCATATGATACATAATTCACCGGAAAGAATGGATCTCATGAAATCCCCCTTATCAGAAGCTCCGCCCGGTTAATTTGAACTTGACATGGTTAATCCTAAACGTGCGGACTGCACGTGGCAGCCCGTATTTTACGGTTCCGCGCGATTTCCGCCATAACTAATTAAACGTCGAATTAGGCTTCGACTTTCTGCCAGTTTCTTTCGACATTAAACACCTTTTCTCATTTATTACTGACTTCAACACATCGACTGCCACGCTTCGACAACCACTAAAATTTCACGAAATTAAAGTATTTCATTTCATTAAATTACGAATTGCCAAGCAAACTTGTATCTCGTGAATCGCATTTCCAATATTATTACGTTTCGCGGGTATTAATAAAATTAGGAAATTATGACGGATTAGCGTGAAAATCAATTTTCAAATCTGATAATTCAATTATTTTCGATCGCCCATATGTAGACGACGCGGCTGTCAAAGTGTTAAAGTACAAAAAAGAATTTTTAAGAGAAAAATTTACAAAAGATATTTAACTTATCAATTAATTCGTTCGATAAATAAGAGCAAAGTTTGTAATTTACTAATATAAGAAGGGTATACTATTTCCCTTTGTTTTACTGTTCTTCCTTTCACATGTATGTGTAATATTTAATTAATCCTTGATTGCAATTGATCCTTGTTTCCAATGTATCATTGTTTATACTTTCTAGTGAGTTTGTTAGTTAACTATTGCTGCTCGTAACTGTACAAGTTGTACGTTAACCTACACCTAAATGAACTAGTGACTTCACGCAGAAGCGTTCTTTCATTCCGATTCGTTCCTTTTGTTTTCAAGAACACGAATCGAGCGAGCCCAGCACGCTCTAAATTACACTAAAACCACACACAGCGTATCTCTTGACTGACTTTCTCAGCTACTTGGTCCCGGCAAACAGTTTTTGTTGGAGGCGGTGGCGGGATCACGTTCAGTTCGCCGAAGATACCGTAAAATTTACAATCAAGATGTTCACCCGAGGAAACGAATATCGAAAGGGATTTGCATTTGAAAGTGTGTATTCTGATACCGAAATTAGGCTGTTCATAGTTCGTACATCAAAGTTCAGCCGGCGAAGTTCCCATCTCGTCTCGGAACTCCCCATCGCGTGCGCGCGGGAACAGATTTACGTTCCGAAATTTCGCGGAAACTGCAACCGTCAGCGAAAGTTCGACGGCTCCGGTCCTCGAAACGTGACCAAATAAAAGTCTGTGTGTTTGACGAACGCGGGGATCCCGGAATTCGCGTTACCGCTTTTCATTAAAAATCGACGTCAACCTGGCAACGGTTGATGATCACTTGCGAAACGGTATATCTCGCCGCGGTTGCAGATCCGGAAAGTCATTACAACTTGACACACTTTTACAATGTTTTTTACGAGTGCTACATTAGAGCCTACACGTCACGTGTATCCTGTCTTACAAACGACGACTGTTCATATAGGGTGTCTCGTGAAAACGAAGCGAGAATACTGTCTATGGGTCGATGACCGAGAACCATGTTAGTTCGGAAATTATTCACACTACATAGAGCACTCGAAGTGACTGACCTGCGTTATTTAAAAAAATGACATTACTGCATTTATTTAAACTTACTAAAGAAAATGTAGTTAATTATTTTCTGCGAAAGTAAAATAGATTTTCTACGTTTTTAAAAGGAAAAGTGAGAAACCGATTATTATTACTATGATCAGGGTTTGATAGATTTAGTATTAAAACGTGATTTCAGAGATCAAGCTAAGATGGTGAGTGTCTGTTTTTATTATTGTTGATGCCACAGATCCACACTTATATTTTAGTACGTTACTTGTGTATATAATTATTATTAATAGTTCACCATGATATAAAGCAGGCAAAGAACAATAAAGTAAATTATTCTTGAACTTGTACAATTTAGAAGAATTTCACATTACAAATTGATGAATTAGTAAACGCAATATTAAAATATTGCAAAATTAAAATATTGCAATAAAATGAAACGCTTGAGCCACCTTGTACTGCTCATCTCTGGCAAACCTCTGGAAAAACATTCGATGAAACAAACCGTGCATTTGCAAAATTAATTATCAACGTATCGGTTGCAGAAAATATTTTTATTAGCGCTAAAAGCCGGTTCAACAATAACAGCTCCGCTCGCACAAATATATTAAACGTATTGACAACGGTTCCGCGAATGTGGGCCGGGTAAATACCATAATGAACAATATATACGAGAACAGTAGCGAACCAACGTGGAGAAATAAGTGGAAAATTCTGAATAGAATTTTTCCCAGAATCCCTTCATATTGCTCAATTGAATACGGATTTTAACTAGGCCTGTGAGTCGTTCTATACGATTTCATTTGCAGCTTTGCACGAAAATGACAAATTACATTTTATACCCATTGTCGCTTGACAAATTTCTGTTTTCGCGCTCTGCGATTTATCTCTGTTATTTCCTGATGTGGAAAAAATGTACGAAAATAGTTGTTGGTGCAAATTTTTGGGAAAATTTAGACAATTTTCAATTTCGTAGTTCCCTTGGAATTATTTCGAATTTTCTGCGCGGAGTTATTTTTAAGGCTGCTTTTTTAAACAGCTTTAATAATACGATGGTAAAAGGCAATCGGTATTATTAAAAAACACGAGAAAATAACATTGTAGTTTCGTCATTATTTTGCATCTAGAGATTCATATTTCCTATTTTCGAGTTTCCAGTTCTTGTATAGTGGTGCAAAAAATTCGAGCGAACAGAGGGTTTACAGAAATACGCGAAATCTTAATAAACTAATAGCAAATGAAGATATGGTGATAATTTATTGCGTGCATTTAACGGCGTCTTTCGCCAATATTTTTTTCTATTTATTTAATGGCGCTTCGTTCAATTAAGCTCACATGTATTAACCATTTATAATCGAATTGTTCGGATAGTTGTAAGCGAATAACGGCTCGGTTTGCATATCAAACAAAGTAGCAATATGCTCGATCCAGTATAATCGTTGATCTCCGGTAAAAAAATTGTCGTCGGGTCAATTATCTCGCGTGATGTTGGCGAGATCAATTGCTCGTTTCATCGGTTGCGCCCGTTTGCGGAATAACGATTTATCGGCGGATTGCGCACCGGGTGACGTTTATCAGGATAATAATTAATCGAAGGATGGCGTAAATGAATAATGGACTTCCGAAACCGTTGGCATTAAAGTGACACCGTCCGGATGTTCGCTATTCTTGGAATCTCCGCAACGCGTAAATCGTAGGAATGACCGCCTCTATCTGATAGTGTTTCAGAAGTCAGACGCAACAATCGAAACGATAAACCAAAAAATTTTGCTTTCTCGTGTCTACGATAATCGCTCTTGGAAGCTGTAGAGTCGAATACGGAGATTTCGTAAAATCTTGCATATAATTTTTGGTCGGATTAGTATACTCAGTAAGTATAGCGTTGTGTAATTGAAAATGGAAACATTACAACTACAAAAACAACTAAACATAAGAATCTAATTAGTTTCGAAGATAATTTTCGAGACGCCGCACATTCCAGAGGGTAGTTTCAACCCTCTCAAATTCAAGTATCACTTAACTTTCCTGCTATATTTGCTTTTAACAACAGAAACCTGGACGGAGTACATGAGAATTGAAGGTATGCAGTCGGGCGAAATCCCTGGTGGGGAAAATGAAGCGGGATAAAGCATACATTCAATATTACAAAGTTCCGGGGTAACATTCCTGCGGCACGGAGGAAACACCATGGTTAAACAAATCGGAAGTCGCGGGCAACACAACGTTTCCCATTGAAAACTGGAGCAAAATTCAAGGGAGAATTTTAAGGGACGTGTCACTCACAGTGTCGCTAAGGTAAGGACCACTCAGGCAAAAGTAAACGAGCAGAAAACAACAGATTTCTTTAAAAAGCAGAGAGCAAAGAAATAAACGTGCAGCAGGAAGAACATAAGGTAAAGACACTTTGCATCAGAGAAAATAGTATCGTGCAACATTTCCGTCGTCGTCGTCTGTGCCGTCGGGGCTCTGTAAAAGCCATTTACGTTCAACTTGGACGGGTAGATGTACATGCGTAGAGGAGAAGATAGAGATACAAGCGTAGAGGTAGATGTAGAGGTACATGCAAAGAGGTAGAGGTAGAGGCGTAGTGGTAGAGTACATGAACCTCTATCTCTACCTGTACGCATGTACCTCTACCGACGCATGTACCTCTAACTCTACCCCGACGCACGTACCTCTACCTCTACACCTATACCTCTAACTCCATCTCTATCTCTACCCTTGCGCCTGGTACCTCTACCTCTACTCTACGTATGTGCGTCTACCACTACCTCTACCTCTACCTCGAGCTCTGTGCATGTACCTCTACTTCTACCTCTACGCATGTAACTCTACCACTACCTCTACACATGTACCTCTTACTCTACCCCGACGCATGTACCCCTAACTCTAACCCGACGCACGTACCACTATCTCTACGCAAGTACCTCTACCTCTACCTCTACGCATGTACATCTAACTCTACCCCTACGCATGTACCTCTACCTCTATGCATGTACCTGTACCTCTACTTCTACGCCTGTACCACTACCTATACATCTACCTCTACCCTTGCGCCCGGTACCTCTACCTCTACCTCTACGTCTGTACGTTTACCTCTACCTCTACCTCTAGCTCTACCTCTACCTCTACGTCTATCTCTACTCTACCTCTACCGCTACGGCTGTACCTCTACCTCTACCACTACCTCTATGCCTATACCTCTACCTATACACCTGTACAACTACCTCTACTTCTACGCCTGTACCTCTAACTCTACTTCTACGCATGTACCTCTAACTCTAAACCGACGCATGTACCTCTACCTCTACGCATGTACCTCAAACGCTACCTCTACGCATGTACCTCTACCTCTACCGCTACGTATGTGCCTCTATCTCTATCTCTACCTCCACCTGTTACCTCCATCCACCTTACCAACCTCCACCTTTACGTTGTTTCACTTCGTTTCGCATTCATCATTTACGTTATTTTACGTGTTTTACTTTGCTTTACGTTATTTCGCCTTGTCTCACGTTGTTATTTATTACAGTTTTATGTTCTTCTGCGTTCTTATGCTTTGTTTTTAGGTTGTTTTATATTGTTTTACGTTGCTGTACGTTGCGTCAAGTTGTTTTTTTTGTTTCGCATTGATGATTTACATTATTTTACTTTGATTTTATATTGGTTTACGTTGCTTTACCTTGCTATACGTTGTTTTAAGTTGTCTCACGTTGTTTTTTAAATAGTATTACGTTGTTCTACGTTGTTATACATTGTTTTTACGTCGACTTATACTGTTTTACATTGGTTTATGTTGTGTTACGTTCTTTTACTTTGTTTCGTATTCATGATTTACGTTGTTTTACAATGATTTACGTTGTTTTCTTTGTTTGGCGTTGTTTTTAAAAGAGTATAGCTTTGGTTTACGTTGTTATACATTGTTTTTCGTTGTTTTATTTTGTTTTACATAGCTTCACGTTGTGTTACGTTGTTTTGCTTTGTTTCGCATATATGGTTTATGTTTTTTCTCGGTATTTTACCATGTCTCTCTTTGTTTCGCTATGTTAACAAACGTTGTTTTACGTTGATTGACATTGTTTTTACGTTGTTTTACTTTGTTTTGCCTTGCTTTTCGTTGTTTTACGTTGTCTCACGTTGTTGTTTAAAACAGTATTACGTTGTTCTACGTTGTTATACTTTGTTTTTACGTTCTTTTATACTGTTTTACATTGGTTTATGTTGTGTTTCGTACTTTTACTTTGTTTCGCATTCATGATTTTCGTTGTTTTACGATGATTTACGTTGTTTTCTTTGTTTGGCGTTGTTTTTAAAACCATATTGTTGTGTTTTACGTTGTTATACATTGCTTTTACGTTGTTCTATGTTTTACGTTATTTTACGTTGTTATACATTGTTTTTACGTTGTTTTACGTTTTGTTACATTATTTTACGTTGTTTTACTTTTTTTATCGTTGTTTTACGTTATTTTACCTTTCTTTACGTTGTTTTACGTTGTCTCACGTTGTTGTTTAAAACAGTATTACGTAGGTCTACGTTGCTACAGTATGCTTTTACGACGTTTAATTATTTTTACATTATCTAACGTTGCTTTACTTTATTTCTACGTTGTTTTACGTTGTTTTACGTTGTTTTACCTTGCTTTACGTTGTTTTACGTTGTCTCAAGATGTTGTTTAAAACAGTATTACGTTGTTCTATCATTGCTTTACGTTGTTTTATTTTGTTTTACATAGCTTTACGTTGTGTGACGTTGTTTTACTTTGTTTCGCATATATGATTTATGTTTTTCACGTCGTTTTACCTTGTTTTTCTTTGTTTCGCGTTAATGATTATCGTTTTCTACATTGTTTTGCTTGTTTTTCTTTGTTTCGCTATAATGATTTACGTTGTTTTACTTTGTTTTTACGTTGTAGTACATTATTTTACCTTCCTTTACGTTTATTTACGCTTTCTCACGTTGTTGATTAAACAACCTCGATTATTACGTAAAACAAGCTAAAACTACATAAAAACGTCGTAAAAACAAAATAAAACAAAGTAAAACAACATAAATTATCAATGCAAAACAAAGAAAAACTTAGTAAAACAACGTAGAGCAATGTAAAACAATATAAAACAACGTAACAACAATGTATAACAACGTAGAACAACGTAATAGGGTTTTAAAAAACAACGTGAGACAACGTAAAAAAACTTAAAACAAGATAAAACAAAGTAAAACAACGTAAATCAACGTAAATCATCAATGCGAGGCGAGCAAAACAACGTAACACAACGCAAAGCAATGTAAAATGATATAAAACAACATAAAAATAATGTATAACAATGTAGCTCAATGTAATACGGTTTTAAACATCAACGTGAGACAACGTAAAACAACGTAAAAAAGGTAAAACAACATAAAACAACAGGAAAACAAAGTAAAACAACGTGAATTAATGTAAATCATCAATGCGAAACAAACGAAAGCAAGATAAAACAACGTGAAACAATGTAAATCATCTATGCGAAACAAAGTAAAACAACTCAACACAACGACAAGCAATGTGAAACTCTATAAAACATTGTAAAAACAACGTATAACAACGTAGAACAACGTAATATTGGTTTAAGCAATAGCGTGAGGCAACGTAAAACAACGTAAGACAAGGTAAAACAACGTAACATAGCGTAAAGTAATGTAAAACAATATAAAACAACGTAAAAACAATGTACAACAACGTAGAACAACGTAATACGGTTTTGAACAACAACGTGAGACAGCGTAAAACAACGTACAGCAAGGTAAAACAACGTGAACCAACGTCAAAACAAAGCAAAACAACGTAAAACAACGTAAATCATCTATGCGAAACAAAGTAAAACAACGTAACACGTAAAGTAATGTAAAACAGTATAAAACAATGTAAAAACAATGTACAGCAACGTAATACTGTTTTAAACCACAACGCGAAACAAAGCAAACTACGTTTGACATAAGCATCGTCAAACATTTTAAATCGTCAATGCAAAACAAAGTAAATCAACGTAACACAACGTAAAGCAATGTAAAACAATATAAAATAACGTAAAAACAATGTATAGAAACGTAAAACAACCTAATACTCTTTTAAACAACTACGTGAGACAACGGGAAACAACGTAAATCAAGGTAAAACAACACAAAACAACGTAAAAACAAAGTAATGCAACGTACAACAACGTAATGCGAAACATACGATTAAGAAACAACCCACGTGATCAAACGATCTAGTTTCAAATCTATGCGAATTAGAATATTTATCTACAAATTTACGCAGAACACGTGATTTAGCTACAAATCAATGCGAAATATATGATGTAGCTTCAAATGCATACCAGACAAACGAATTTAACTTCAAATTGATGCGAAACACGTGATTTAGATTCAAATTCATGCAAAACACATGATTTAGCTTCAAATTCATGCGAAACCTGAAGATTTATCTTCAAATCTATGGAAAGAAACGATTATGCTACAAATCCATGCGAAATAAACGATTTATCTACAAATCCATACGGACCAAACGATTAGCTTCAAATGCATGCGAAATAGAAGATTTATCTTCAAATTCATCCGAATAAACGATTTAGCTTCAAATGCATACAATATAACTGATATAGGTTCAAATCCATGCGAAACAAACGATCTAGGGTCAAATCTATGCGACATAGATATCTTCGCTTCAAACTCAGGCGACATACACGATTTAGCTTCAAATCTATGCAAAATAGAAAATTTTGCTTCAAATCTATGCGAAATAAAAGATTTCTCTTCAAATTGATGCGACACAAACGATTTAGTTTCAAATTCATGCGGAACATACGATTTAGCTACAAATCCATGCGAAATAGAAGATTTAGCTTCCAATCCATGCGAATCAAAAGATTAAGATTCAATTCCATGCAAAACACACGATATAGTTTCAAATTCATGCGAAACATACGATTTAGCTTCAAATCCATGCGAAACACATGATATAGCTTAAAATCCATGCGAAATACATGATGTAGCTTCAAATGCATACCAAACAAACGGTTTAACTTCAAATTGATACGAAACACGTGATTTAGATTCACATTTAAGCGAAACACATGATTTCTCTTCAAATTCATGCAAAACACATGATTTAGCTCAAAATCCATGCCAAATGGAAGGTTTAGATTCAAATCCATGCGAAATAGACGATTTAGCTGCAAATCCAAGCGAAACAAACGATCTACCTTCAAATCTTTGCGAAATAGATGACTTGGCTTCAAATTCATGCGATACAAACGATTTAGTTTCAAATTCATGCGGAACACATGATTAGCTTCAAACCCATGCGAAATAGAAGATTTATCTTCAAATTCATGAGAAATAAACGATTTAGCTTCAAATGTATACGCGATACAAACGATATAGGTTCAAATCCATCCGAAACAAACGATTTATCTTCAAATCTATGCGAAATACATGATTTAGCTTCACATCCATGCGAAATAGAATATTTAGTTTCAAATCTATGCGACACAAATGATTAAGCTACAAATCCATGCGAAACAAACGATCTAGCTTCAAATCTACGAGAAATAGAAGTTTGGCGGCGGTTCAAAGTGTCGTTGTCGTGGAAAGGAGAGGGGACACGTTTCGTCCGGGGCCCGCTAGAGGACTCATCAGTAAGGCTATCCTAGCGGGCCCTTGCCTTAGACGTAGGGGTAGGACGAAGTCTCTGTGTATATATAGGGATCGAGGCTGATCGGCTACCAGCGGGAAGAGGAGCCCTCTACTGGCGGGTCTGGAGGTAGCCGCCACAGAAGACTTGGTTTCAAATTCATGCGAAACAAACGATTTAAATTCAAATTCATTTGGAACACATGATTTAGCTTAAAATCCATGCGAAGTACATGATGTAGCTTCAAATGCATACCAAACAAACGATTTAACTTCAAATTGATACGAAACACGTGATTTAGATTCAAATTTGAACGAAACACATGTATGTCAAAACGACCCCGGTTGCAATTAACTCTTTGAACGCTGCATTTATATACTTTTGAAAGACGGCTGGCGAATTACATAACCCAAACGGAACCTTTAAAAATTCATAATGACCGGTGGGAGTTACGGGGGCGGTATATTTTCTGCTATTCTCATTAATGGGAACATAAAAAGATCCATTTCTGAGATCCAACGTACTAAATACTTTCGCGCCTTCTAATAAATCCTATTGATCCTCTATCAAAGGTAGGGGATATCTATCTTTTACCATTTTTTTTATTAAGCTGTGTGTAGCCAATACAAATTCTAGTTGTGCCATCCTTCTTCTTTACTAGTACAATTGGACATGCGTAATCTGAACAAGACTCTCGAATTATTTCATCTTTCAACCATGACGTTATTTGTTTATCAACTTCAGATTTATCCCCGGGAGACAATCTTCGCGGTCTCTCGTACACTGGGATCTCGTCTTGCAGTATCAAGCTCATTTTAATCCCTACTTCTTTCGTTTTAGATGGTTTATAACTTGCAACACAATCTTCTATAAGTTTTCTATGTTCAGGAACCGCAATGTGTGATAAATTTACATTGTCAACTATAGCCTCGACATTGACATTAAATATTTCCGGCAAATCTATTTTTTTAATAAAAATTTCTCCTCCTTTCGTACTTAGTTCTACGGAATCTAAAAATTCTGTACCGATTATTAAACTATGGGACGACAAGGTATTGGGTAGAACGTGTATATTTATTCGATATGTTATCTGATCTATTGCAATAGTTGTTGAAAATTCCCCTAATGTGTGGTTGCTCTCTGCTCCGACACCACAATATTGCAAAATCTTATTATTCAATCTAGGAGCACCAATTTTAACATAATAATCCGCTCGCATCAAATTCAGTTCGCTTCCAGAATCTATTAACGCTGTCAACTTACAATTTCCAACTTGCACCTCTTTAACTCGCTTCTTTCTCGACGCTTCAGACACACTTGTGTCCTCTTTCTTTCGTCGGGCAGTTTGCAGCCGTATGGTATCGGTTTCCACACAAAAAACATCGCCGTAATTCTTGCCGTGCCACTTGCTGTGATTCACCTTGTGACGATGTTCCATGGACGGTCGTCTTCTTCTTCTCCTCAGGTTGCCTGTTTTTCGTTCTTGATTTTTCCTTCATGTCTTCGTAAATTTCGAATGTTTCTTTCAACTCACGTATATTTCTAGCACCGTACAATATCGTTTTGTTTGTTTCGAAATCCTGAACTCCGTCAATAATATACTTAATAACTGTTGAGACTTCCATGTCTGCTTGCTTCGCAATCTCCAACATTTGATAAATGTATTCTTGATACGACTCGTTCGATCTTTTAATATTACGTGACAACTCTTTATGTATCTCGTACGTATCTGCAGTTTTACCAAATTCGGACTCCAATGCTCGCTTCATCTCGACCCATTTGCGACAACATTTTTCACAGTCGACGAACAATCTCGCCGATGCACGCAATAACCGCTTCGCATAAATAACTTTTTGTACTTCACTCCATTCACATAGCTCTAGCAAACTCTTCGCTAAATATACGCATGGACTCCTCAACATCCCTGAATGTTAACGCCTGCATCCGTCGCACGCATCGTCTCACATCGCTTCCTTCTTCTTCGTCTTCACTGCCATCAATATCATCTTCCTCTTCGGCATGTTCGATTTGCAACATTATGGCTGCTTTAAGCCGATCTTGTAGTTGCTTTTTATTTCCCGACGTCCTTAGCTTGCTACTCTTCAATTCTTCCTTTAAACCGGTTAACTTCATTGTTAGAATTTCCTCTAATTTGTCAGCAGATAGGCTTGCTTGTGATACTTCGACAACGGTATCGTTTCCTTCAGACATCTTAAAAGGCTTTTCAATGCACAACACAACAACTAAAGTTCAACTCTCAACTCCTACAGTCACAATATCATTGTTATCATTCAACGCTACCTTTTCCTCAAATCCCGGCTGAGCCCTCAAAATTATGTAGAAATTGTCTAATATTTAAACAATATAGAATCTGTATCGATTAGGAAAGGACTAAACGTGGTGAAGACAGAAAATATCGCGTACCGTACCTTCAACTAGGATTACAACTACTTCACTTAATTTTACTACTTGCAACACTCCTCACTAGACGACTCTCGTACACTCTCTGTCCACTCCAAACACGCTCCTCCGACACAATGCCTGTCTTTTCTAAAAACGTGCCAATCGCATCCGCCGGCTCTCCGTCGCCAAGGGATTTTTTTCATCTGACCCGGCCTTCACCAAAGTTTCTCTTCTATTGCCTACCATAAATACAAAGACTTAAAACTACGGTCTCCTATGCCTAACACTCCTCCTAGTCCTAAACGTACCCACTAAATTACGATACTACAATAGTATAGAATTGTATAAAATAGTACAGAATTCGTTAAAAATCATTAAAATATCTTACAGTATATATCATCATTTACCCGCCGGAGCGGGAGGCGGTCGAGTGCTTCGAGCTCCAGGCCCGGGGATTAGCGCTCGCCAGATGGCATGCGGAGCTTTGCTCCCATGCCGGCGAGCGCGTCCCAGGGGCTCTCCTGCCACACTTCACCTCGTGACGGAAGAGGCGGTTTGGCAGGCTCTCCTACCGTGCGACGCAGGTGTTCACCGGGCATGGCTGCTTCGGTGTTTACCTGTGTCGCATCGGTCGGGAAGCGACGACGGTGTGCCACCACTGTGGCGCGGAGGAGGACTCGGCGCAGCATACACTGGAGGTATGCCCCGCCTTTTCAGTGCTGCGCCGAGTCCTAAGAAGGGAAGTTGGTCGCGACCTCGCTCTCTCCAGCTTAGTTGGGGCCATGCTGGAGAGCCCGACAAAATGGGCGGCAGCCATAGCCTTCTGCGAACAGGTAATGTTGCAGAAGGAGGCTGCCGAGCGGGGGGTGCGGTCGTGGGCGCCCACGCCTAGAGCCCCCCCCCCCGTGCAGCTGAGAATAGGCGGGCGGCGGGTGTACCAGATCTCTGGTTTAATTGCCAGCCGCCCGCCAACCGAGGATGTCCTTTTAGAAGTGGGGGCGACGAGAAGTCGTCGCCCCCGACGGCCGCCGGTGCGGCCGTCATGACGAGGCGATGTGGGGTTCGGTCCCCCGCTCCGCCGAATCAAGATGATTCATGGGGGGAGGATCAATCTCCCCCCGGGACGCGGCCAGCCACCGCTCCATCCTCGTGGCCGGCCAGGCGAGGGGGAGCCGCGGTCGTGTTCTTGAGAGTTCCTGTGGCTCCCCCGTTAATCGCCAGCGCCCTAGGCCGCCGTGGGGGTTTTAGCGGGTCGAACCCCGCACTACTCCCGCCCCGCCCTTCGGGCGGGACGGGGGTGTCTGACCAGCAGATTTCCCCCACGATAAATAAAAAAAAAAAAAAAAAGTATATATCATCATTTTCTTCATTTGTTTTGACAATTATTCAAAACTATTTTCTACATATATTTTGTAAATTGTGCAAAATTATTTTCTCCATTTTTTTCGACAATTGTAGAAAACTATTTTCGTCATTTATTTTAGAAATTATGTACAGAAATGTTCTCCATCTATTTGGGAACTTATTTACAGGTATATTCGAAAACAAGTTTCGAATGCTTTAAAAACTTAATTGCCTGATGAAAATTTGTTTTATGAAATTTTATACTTGATTGAAACCGGAGAAAGATTGGACACGTTTGTTTCATTGGAAGATTGATAGCGTCGACAGCACGGGAAAAGCGCAAGCATCAAGCTGTAACGGTTGCATAATTACCGTTACGTCGAATAATTATTTTAATGAGCTGAAGTGTAGCAAATTAGTTTCAAACACGTTTCGAGCGCACCGGCGCCTCTGTTACTACCCTCCTCCGTCCGTGTGTCCGCAATAACGAAATTTTCTCAAGGCTTATAAATGCTGTGTACTTGCTGCAGAATAAAAGCCTAATTAATTACCATCCACTGGAATGCCGCGTGCTCTCTGTGATTTAATTCGAGTCTGAAAAACGAAGAAAATTATTTCGATAATACCTGATTGAAGGAATTCCTTTAGAAACAGCATTTAACAGACGACATCTTTTTTTTAATGTATTAGAAATCTCGGTTTTCAAACTTATTTAGTAACAGGATTTTAAAAAAGTATAATAACTATCGAAGACAGAAATAATTGTTAAATATGCACCTAGAAAAATTCATCCAAATAATCTTCTAATACGTCCAGAAACTATTTCTGATTCTTCTGCAATTAAATAAAATGGAATTTGACTGAATTCGATTGATATACTGGTAATTAATGTTGAACAAATAGGTGAAGCTACTTTAAATATAAATTTCATCGAATTTCGATAATTTAAGAATTTTAGAAATAAATTTTTCTACTGATGTTATTAAATTAATAATAATTTTAATCAAAATTCTAAGTATGTAAATATGGAAAAATTGATCACAACATTTAAATGCAATATTAACATTATTATCGATATAAATAAGTAATGACCAAAACTAAGAAATTATTTATTTGATAATTTAATTAACAGTATTATAAACATGACTCCCCCGTGTCCGCTACCTTGTCGTGGTGGGGGGGCTTCGTGCCCTAATGATCCTCAAGGCTGTGCCAGCGGGGAATTTATTCCCTGGCAGGTTCTACCTAGCTGGAGTGGCTTGAGGTGAGGGGCCTACTAAAAGTCGGACACATACCGTAAACCTGTGGTCATGTTTTACAGGAACGGGGGTCTTGCCTTAGCCGGCCGGGCCGCGAGGATGACAACCTCTCTAAAAAATCCCTAGCCCCAAGCAGTGTTGCGCGGTGATGAGGGCGTAGCTGGAGTAAGAGCCAGCTATGGTTGGTGGGTGCACCAATCGTTAGCGGACAACCCCGGGGTACCTGGCGACCCCCCGGGCGTATTAGCCTTCCCCGGGTATGGCGGCTCTACCCGGGGTGACCTCTTTTCCGACCATTCTCGTGGGATCAACTATGGATTGTTCACAAATTAAAAAAACCGGGGTGGGGGGAAACGAGAGGGAGAAGGAGGCGCGCGTGGCTAGCGTGCGCCTCGAGCGCATGGATGGGTCGGTGTTGCGGGAACTTCCCGCAACACGCGGCAGAGAGAGATCCGCTGTGGACCTTGGCGAGTGCGATGGGGGAGAGGAGTCCGACCACTCGGTCTCCTCTCACCGCTCTTCGCAGAGCGCCCCTGGCTCCTCAACAGGGAGGAAGAGGGGAAGACCGCCGACTACTGGTCAGTACGTTGGCCTCTATGAGGCGAAACGTAAGCTGACGGAGGCCAACAGGGGCCTCATCGCGGCAATTTTTGACCCGGTGGCCCCGGGGCCGCAGCCCGGGAGATCGGTCGACCCACTTCCGGACGAGGTGGAAATCGCTGCGAATCTTCGCAGCCGTCCGACGCGGGAGATAGCGGCGTCGATAATGGAGAGCCTGGCCGAAGTGGCCAAGATCTCTAATGCGACAAGGGAGTTGCGGCCAGTCACGGTGCGGATCCTGCAAGCGGCGGCCCTGAACAGCCGGGCGGGCGTTGCGGAGCTGACAATGAGGTCAGCTTCCGACGCCACCCGGCTGTTAGAAGCGGAAAACGCTCTCCTTAGGGAGCAGATGGCGGAGTTGCGGACCGAGGTGGCCCGACTCCGTCAGGCGGTGGAAACAAGGCCGGCAGCAGTCGAGATGCCTCCGCCGCCGCCCCCTGAGGGGGGCACAGGGCCGCTGCTGAGCGCCGGCGCCCGAGGGCCCCAACGCCCTGGGCGAGGGAAGCCCTTGCCGGCGTCCGCAGCGGTGCCAGCAAATTTGCTGGCACAGATCGGCTCCCTGATCGATGCCAAGCTGGCATCGTTCAGGAGGGAGCTGATCCCGCGGGTGCAGGATCCGCGGTCGGTGCCACCCGTGCCATCCACCCCCAGCCTGTCGATAGACAGGAAAGGGGGGAAAAGGGTGGCAATAGAGGAGGGGCTGCGGCCGCTAAGGCGGCACAGATGCAGCCCCCACAGCAGAGGGCTGCCTCTGCTGTTGCGCCGCCCTCCACCGCACCTCCAACTGAGGTGTGGTCGAAGGTTGTTGGCCGAAAGGCCAAAAAGGCGGCTGCCGCAGTTAAACCTGCGGCGGCTGCCAAGGCCTCTTCGACCGGGAGGGCGGCGAAACGGGTGGCACCGGCTGCCCCCAAGAGGGCTCCCCTGCCGCCGCGTCCGCCCCGCACGGCTGCCATCACGATAACGGTACCGGCCGGCGGGGCTATGACGTATGCCGAGGCAATGGCCACTGCCAGGTCAAAAGTTGACCTGGCAGAGATTGGCATTTCTCGATGAAGCCGAGGAGGGCGGTGACGGGGGCTCTAATTTTGGAGATCCCCGGCGCCGACGGGGCTGCCAAAGCCATCGCCCTTGCCACGAAAGTGGCCGAAGCGCTGGCAGGCACCGGCGTGAAGGTCGCGCGCCCGGTAAAGAAGACCGACCTTAGGGTGCGCGGCCTGGTCGATTCGACCACGCCGGCTGAGGTAGCCGCGGCAGTTGCCCGTGTGGGAGGGTGCGACGAGGGGCAGGTGAGGACCGGCGAAATCCGGTCTTCCCCCTCGGGACTTGGCACCCTTTGGGTCCAGTGCCCTACTGCGGCTGCACGCAAAGTGGCGGTTGCGGGAAGGCTTACTGTGGGCTGGACCCAGGCGAAGGTCGAGGCACTCAGCGCCCGGCCCCTGCAGTGCTATCGCTGCCTTGGCCTAGGCCACACTAGGTAGCGATGCACTGCGGCCGAGGACCGGTCCGAATGCTGCTTCGGATGCGGCAGTCTGGACCACAAGGTGGCTGGCTGCACGGCGAAGCCTAACTGCCCGCTCTGTGCGGGAGCAGGCAAGCCGGCCGGCCACCGCCTCGGTAGCCGGGCGTGCCCTGCCAGCGCGAAACGCGGCAGGGGAAGCAAGGGGAGGAAAACCGCGGTGGCAAAGGCGGCGGCCACCGTGGCAACTAAGCCGAAGGTGGCACCAAAAGGTGTCACCATCGCGCCCGCGGGGGCGGATACGGCCAAAGAGGCCCCAGACGCCACCGCTCCCGCGGCGGCGATGGATGTAGAGGCCTGCCCATAATGGGGCCCAAGGGCCCTATAATACAGGCCAACCTGAACCGCTCGGCCAGGGCACAGGACCTTCTGGTGCAATTCCTGGCCGAACGGGGTGCCGGGTTGGCCGTAGCGGCGGAGCCGTACAGGATTCCCGACCATCCACATTGGATGGGGGACCTGAGCGGCTCCGCCGTTATAATATGGGCAGGCCGGCCGGGGTCTCCGGCGTGCTCCGTTATCGAGCGCGGCCGAGGATACCTGGCCGTTGACTGGGGCGGCACCGCGGTTGTGGCGATCTACGCACCTCCAAGGTGGTCCCTCGGGGAGTTCGAGCAGTATCTGGACGGGGTCTCCCGCTGAGATGCGTCTCCCGCTGCCAGCCCCGTCCGGTGCTGGTCCTGGGGGACTTCAACGCCAAGTCGCCGGCTTGGGGTTCCCCCGGGACAAACCCGAGGGGCCGGGAGGTGCTTGATTGGGCGGCGGGACTCGAGCTCCGTCTTTTAAACACGGGCTCGGTCCATACGTGCGTGCGGCACAATGGGGGGTCCATCGTTGACCTTTCATGGGCAACGCCCCCCGCCGCGCGCCGTATTACGGGGTGGAGGGTGGCGGAGGAGGTCGAGACACTATCAGACCACAGGTACATTGTTCTCGGCCTTTCCGCCGCCCCATCGACACCCCGACGTCGCCCCGCTGATGAGGGATCGCCTCAGCCGCGGTGGGCGCTAAAGCGCCTCGACCAGGACGCTCTGATGGCGGCAGCCCACGTCGTGGCCTGGCCGGCAACACCGGGGGTCCGTGTTAGGACCACTCCTGTGGGACCTGGGATATAACGCAGTCCTGAGGGCCCCCCTGCCCGACGGTGCCACTATCGTCTGCTATGCAGACGACACATTAGTGGTTGCCGTCGGGGACACCTTCGAGAGGACCATCCGACGAGCGGAGGTTGCGGTGGCAGCCGTCGTCGCGAGGATCTACGATCTGGGGCTGAAGGTGGCCCCGGAGAAGGCCGAGGCCGTCTGGTTTGGACGGCCTTGGTCTCGGCCACGGGCCAGATCGTGGATCTGGGTTGGAGAAGCCTGCGTCGAGGTGAAGTCCGAGATCAAGTATCTCGGACTGATCCTCGACAGCCACTGGAGGTTCGGAGCACATTTCGGCCGCCTCGTCCCCCGAGTTGAGAGGGCGGCGGCCGCGTTAGGCCGCCTGTTGCCCAATATCGGGGGACCGGGCGATATGGTGCGTCGCCTATACCTAGACGTGGTGCGGTCCATGGCATTATACGGCGCCCCGATTTGGGCGCCGTCCGTGAGGGCAAACCGGGGCTACACATTGTTGTTGCACCGGATTCAGAGGAAAATGGCCCTTCGCCTCGTAAGGGATTACCGCACCACGTCTACCGTGGCGGCGCTTGCTCTGGCGGGAGAAATTCCCTCCGAGCTGCAGGCGGCGATGCGCGCCTATGTCTATAGGCGCATATGCATCGCTGGCCGGGCTCGGGGGGACCCGCCGGAGCAGGAGGCGGTCGAGGGCTTCGAGCTCCAGGCCCGGGGACTAGCGCTCGCCAGATGGCATGCGGAGCTTTGCTCCCATGCCTCTGAGCGCGTCCCCGGGGCTCTCCTGCCGCACTTCACCTCGTGGCGGGAGAGGCGGTTTGGCAGGCTCTCCTACCGTGCGGCGCAGGTATTCACCGGGCATGGCTGCTTCGGTGTCTACCTGTGTCGCATCGGTCGGGAAGCGACGACGGTGTGCCACCACTGTGGCGCGGAGGAGGACTCGGCGCAGCATACACTGGAGGTGTGCCCCGCCTTTTCAGTGCTGCGCCGAGTCCTACGTAGGGAAGTTGGTCGCGACCTCGCTCTCTCCAGCTTAGTTGGGGCCATGCTGGAGAGCCCGACAAAATGGGCGACAGCCATAGCCTTCTGCGAACAGGTAATGTTGCAGAAGGAGGCTGCCGAGCGGGGTCGCCGCGAGCGGGGGGTGCGGCGTGTGCGCCCACGCCTAGAGCCTTCGGGCGCCCTTCGGGCGGGACGGGGGTGTCTGACCAGCAGATTTCCCCCACGTTAAACAAAAAAAAAAGTATTATAAACATGAATAAATACCAATTCAAGCTACGATATCTTTTATTACTGAGGACAATAGTAACACTATTGCAGATATGGACATATATCGATTGAAAATAGAAACTTCTGTGGCGGCTACCTCCAGACCCGCCAGCAGAAGGCTCTTCTTCCCGCTAGTAACCAAGCCGCCTCGATCCCTATATATACAGAGACTTCGTCCTACCCCCACGTCTAAGGCAAGGGCACGCTAGGATAGCCTTACTGATGAGTCCTCTAGCGGGCCCCGGACGAAACGTCTCCCCTCTCCTTTTCTCGACCAAACACACACAACGACCGTCGCCAAACTTCTTTATTAAATAATTTAATCATATCGCTAAAATGTCGCAAGTTAATAAATATTATAAATAATATCACATTATTATACATATTTTTTGCACACGTACTGCCGAATCAGCTACGACATTGTTACAAATATAAATAAGTAAAAATGAAAACTAGACAATTCTTTATTAAACAATTAAATCAAGTGTCTACAACGTTGCAAATTAATTTGCTATTCAGCTGACGAGCTAAATGAACCAATTCGTAGGAAACGCGTCAGAAGGTCGTTCCCGGATCAACGATTCCAAGAAAATTAAGTTTCAAACGAAAATGTCCGATGGATGCCGCGGTCGAGCGCGGAAATTCAAAAGCTGCCGGCGATGAGAATCGAATTCAAACCACTGGCAGAGAGCAGTTTACATATTTAATGGCGTGTGATTAAGGAAACCGCGCACAGTGAAAATAAATGCGTAAAGCTTCCGGAAACTCGACGGTTCCCGTGGGATGGCGGCTGATTAGGCGAACAGCGTTGCTCGGCACTGCGTCGGAACTCTCGTACAACGTAATGGCGGTTAATATCTCTATCGATTGGAATTGAAAACGGCGAAATTTCTGATATCCGAGATCGCCGACGAGCATTTGTATAAATTCGTTATTAAAATGAAAATACTCCGGGCCGCCGTTTCGGTTTTACGTTCTCGCTCCGCCATGACCGGGAAGGTTCAAAGGATGATATTTCAGCTGCGCGAGAAATGAACTCGCGAGCTGCGGTCTCCGTTGCATTTTTTCGACCAACTGCAAAATTTTTTTTTGAAATTTTTGACGGCAAAAGTTATGTATATACACAAAAAATTGTGTAACAATATGATTATATACAAATTATGTTTCGTTGTTAAAATATTTTATATTTTTTAAAAAGTCCGAAATGGGGATTGCGACAGGTTGCATGAATAAAAAGAAAGAAAAACATTTTTTTTTATTGTGTAAAAAACAAAAGACCGAGTAAGTAATACATAGTTACTATAAGCTCTACATTACATATTTATGTATGGTACTTAATTATAATATAAAATCCGAACCAAAAATGTCATGCTTCAAATATGATAATTTTGTCATGTTCAACTTATTATTATACGATTATAATATTGTTGCAAAGTACACAATTTCTCTCGCGTCGCGGCATTTTATTTACAATAAAGGATATTAACTATAACACAATTCGATACAATAACAATTCAGATCTTTTAGAAGTAGGATGTTGAGTTGTCCTTTCAGAATCCTTGTCGTAGACAGCGAGCGGTGCCATGGCGAACAACGCTGTCATTGTTTTTGCTCTTCTATAGAAGCACGTTCGTTAATAGAACGATCTTCCATTTAATGGGCAAAAATGTCGGATTACGGAAGCAGGTGAAGTCGTATTTTTAAGTTAAAAAGCAAACCGGTCGCCGAAGCGCGCACAAAGTTTTTGTAATCTCGTTGTTCTTCCAGCGAGAGCGAGGGGGGGGGAGACTTAATGCCGTGTTTTCTTTCGATCTTGATCCTGATTTATCTGAACTTTGACGCTCCCATTTGTCCTTCTTTACGCCGCCAACACGCGGTTCCAGCTTCTTAAGCCGGTGGTCGCGTTTCCGGCGTTGTCGTCCACGGTTACCATGTCGTGCGATCGATCTTCATTCAGCTGCAGTTGGTCAGGGGCTTCGGTAATTAATTCGCTGAATCCGGTCGCTACTTGCTTCCATTTCAGCAGGTCAGCTGGCTGCAATGGTAGACGATCGATCAATCCCCGGGAAAATCTATGTAATTTAGACCACGATTTGTTCTCCTTCGATTCGAGGAATCAGTCTTGCGAGCCCGTTAAATCGTGAGCGTTTCTACAACCCGACAAAGTATAATCCTCCCGGTCTCGAATATTAATTAACAAGAGCCCGGACTGATCGAATTCGGCAGCGATAAATGAAAATAGAATCTGCCCGACCTACACCCGTTCATTAACTTGCCCCGGAGAGCAACGCTCTGGGCCAGATGACATCAGCGAAAGAAATAGATCTGTTTCGTACAGTTTTGGTATGAAATCCCGAGATTTCCATTCGGATTTCACCGTTGGGCAATTTTTGTCTTTGGCTCTTTAACGACAAGAGAAAATTCAGTAGGAAATTCGTTAGGAATTTTGCTAGAAAAAATAACTTGGTTGTATTTTACGTACAAATATCTAACAATTTTAATATGTTTTAGAATCTTCGGTATTAAGTACACCAGAAAATTGACTAGGAATATCACTAGAAAAAATTATTTGTTATGTTCAGATTTATGTATTTTATGTATAATTTTCCATCGATGTTTCCGTATTTTTTAAATTTTCGATATAAAGTTCTGTAGAAAAATCATGAGAAACAAACTAGGAGATATACTAAGAAATTTACTACATATGATTACTAGGTCTATTAAGATTTATGTATTTTATGTATAAATTTCCATCAATGCTTAATCAGTTGAAAATCTTTGACGGATGATTTTTCTAGAAACTTCACTGGGAAAGTCACTAGAAAACTCGCTAGTAAATTCGCTAAGAAAAATTACATTTTTATACAGATTTTTATATGTAATTTTTATATTTAAATGTCCATTAATGTCGATATATTTTAAAATCGTAATAATACTGACGCGATAAATGTTTTTATTTAATAGTAATATCTTGAATATTAGTAATTGTATGCAAGAGAACATTTGTGTATGTTTTATGCAAATTTCAGCTGAATGCTTACACATGTTATTAGACCAACTGGACTAACTCACTAACTGGACAATTCACTAAAAGGTACCGATCGAAAAGATATAGCGATGTTTTTGGAACCTCGTGTAGCACCTAGTCTGGAGTGATTAATGGATTCAGGTTGGTTACCTCGCTAGCGGACGACGAAAATAAGAAATTCCATTAACACTTAACCTGAATCGACCAAGCAGGGCTCCTGGGTTAAAAGAACAGATTCTTATAAAAAAGAGGATCCAGTAAAAGGGTTTCTTACTGGCTTAATTTAAAATGGCCTCTAGAAAGTCATACTGATAATAATAGAAGAATCTTCTGCATTACCAAGACTGGAGTGATTAATGATGTTATACATAACCTAAACTCATTCACTAGAAATTTAGAAATAACAAAGACATTATTTATAGAAGAAGGCTATATACAAACTAAGATTTGTACATCTCACTAGAAGGAAAAGGTCACTAGAATGTGAGTAGAATAATCCTAATTCTAACCTAAACTCATTCAATAAAAATTTAGAAATAACGAAGAAATTATTTATAGAAGAGAGTTATATACTAAAGAACTAGATACAAATTAAGGTTTGTATATCTTACTAGAAGAAAAAGGCCATTAGAAACTTAGCAGAAAGTCATATCATAGTAAATATTTGGAACCCTACAGGCATGCCAAAATTAAACTATTGAAGCCCTAGGAGAAGCAGTGTAAAATTAAAGAATAACACAATCTGAAAATTTAGCTCAACCCCATCTGGGGGTAAGATAATTTCGAAGCAACGTGTAACCTCCGTGGCCGTATTTCTGGGATTCTACGTCATCTGCTAGTTAAGTGAGTCAAAACTCAAATATTAAAGCCGTAGGGGGCTATTATAATGTGCTAGAATTAGGAAATAGCCCGAACAGAGTCGGTGGTACCGCGATCCAAATATTAAATCCTTAGTGGGACTATTGTATCGCAGAATTAGAGGATTCCGCAAGTGCAGAATTTACATGAAAAGGAAGATGATATAAAGCAATCTTTAACCTTTATGGTTATATTTCTGGGATTCTACCTCGTTCGCTGGTCAGGTACCATACCCCAAATGTTAAGCCCTTGGGGAGACCATTATATCATAGAAGTAGAGTATTCCACAAGTGCAGAATTTATACTAAAAGGAAGATAATTTAAAGCAACCTTTAACCTTTACGGTTATATTTCTGGGATTCTAGATCGTTTGTGCTAGAGAGGGCTATTAAACCTGAAATATTAAATTCCCAGGGACGATATTATATCATAGAATTATTTATAGCTCAAATCGGGAGAAAATGATTTAAAGCAATCTAATCTGGATTCATAAATATAGGGAACAAAACTCTAATGTGGTAATGCAGTATCAATGGTACCAATATACGCACTGCCAAATTCTAGGATGTTAAAACCTAGAGTAATAAAATTTAGGATGACAAAGTCTATGCCCCTTAAAGCTAGTGTACCGACGCATTGAAACTAAGATCTAGGGGTGTTAAAGCTTAAGCTAGTATTCTAGAGTATTCTTTGGAAGTATATGTTTTCCTGGGGATTCACAAAAGAGAGACCCAAAATGTGGGATGTCACCTCATCTAAGGCCCCTAAATCTGGGATGCTACCATCTAGGGTCCCTATAACTGGAATGTCACTATCCAGGATCCCTAAAAATGAGATGTTACCGTCTAGGATGCTTAAAAACTGGGATGATATCGTCTAGGATCTTTAAAACTGAGCTACCACCATCTACGGCCCCTAAATCTATGTTACTATGATGCAATGTTCAACAATCTATGTTACTATAATCTAGTGTTCCAAAATCTATGTTGCTATGATCTACTGTTCCATAATCTATGTTACTATGATCTAGTGCTCCAAAATCTATGTTGCTATAATCTAGTGTTCTGTAATCCATGTTACTATGATCTAGTATTCCAAAATCTATGTTACTATGATCCAGTGTTCCAAAATATATGTAACTATAGTCTAGTGTTCTGTAATCCATGTTACTATGATCAAGTATTCCAAAATCTATGTTAGTATGATTCAGTGTTCCAAAATCTATGTTACTATAATCAAGTGTTCCAAAAATGTTGCTATGATCTAGTGTTCCGTAATCTATGTTATTATGATCTAGTATTCTGTAATCCATGTTACTATGATCCAGTGTTCCAAAATCTATGTTACCATGATTTAGGCTCCCTAAATCAACGTTACTGTGGTCTAGTGTCCCAGAATCTATCACACCGTGATCTGCAACATCAAAACCTGCGATTGTGAAGTCTGAGGTACCAAAATCCATCATTCTTAAACAACGTGGCGCGAAAACGATCTATTCGCGCACAGGATTAGTCCAGGATTGAAGAGTGAGACAGTCGGGGGGAATTTCGGGTTGTGTCAAAGGCAGATAGTCGGATAGGGGAACGTTTAAGCTTCGCGGTCATAGAACAGGAATGGGTGAGGTTAAGTCCCGGGGCTTACCGTTAAAGTGAAAAAGACAGAGCAGCGCTATCGGAAGCAGCGAACCGCGTAGTTCCGATCTCTCGGTCGGGGGTGTCTTGGTAAATCAAGAAGCTTGCCCAGCAGCTCTCCGTGACGGCCGCCGACGTCCTGCCGTATTAAGCCCAGGGCGTCCCTCACAATCACATCGGCGATCACCCCCGGATTGTCAGCTGGTCGATGCGAAATTACCATTTAATCACCGCTCTTACGATTCTTGGTCCCCCGCCGGTAGTTATAGTCGTGCGGGGACGGATGGCGCCGGATTTATGGTAACCATTGGCCTGCGCTGCGTGCGCTACTTTCCTAGTTGATCGTGCTAAACGCTATTGAGGTTAGGTTAGTGGAACTTATCCGTTGTCGATGGTGATGATGTTCCGAGCTAATAAGGGGAACTTTGACTTTGGAACGACTCGATATACAATTGCGACCGTTAGTGCAACATGGCGGATGGTTGGGTTATGGTGCCAATGTCTAGTTATTTTTTGGTGATTTAACTAGTAGCGTTAGTTTTTGATTGTTCTGTTTAGAACGTTTTTGTAAATGCCTGTAGAAAATTGTATTTATGCAATTGTTTCGATGTAACATTGTTCTTTGAAATTGTTATTGCTATAGAATTGTTTGAAAAGCTGTTAAAGAACGCTTTGGAGGTTAGGTGTGTGACACTTGTCCGTTCTTGATGATTTTGTAAGTCAATAAGGGAAATTTGACTTTGGAACTATTCGATATTCAGTTTTCTGACGACTGCTGACTCAATTGGGACCGTTTGTGCAACATGGCGGACAGTTAGGTTATGGTGCCAATGTCTAGTTATTTTTTGGAGATTTAATTAGTAGTGTTTCAATATGGAATTATTTTTTAACTTTGTTGTTGCTGTAGGATTATTTAAACAATGGTTAAAGTGGAGAACTTTCTACATGAAAATAAGAAATGCTGAAATATTATTGCTTAAAGCGATTTTACAAATAAAATTGTTTTGTAGGCAGAAATGAAATGTAAAATCTGAAAAACTTGGTTTTTGTTCGATTTAAAGGGTGCAATTTATGGAAGTCGATATTTATATTGCAGATAGGGCAGCGTAAAACGATTAATTAGCTGCGACGGAAATTGATGACTTACGTTAACAAATAACGGTACAAATGTGCGAAAGTTTCTGTGAACGACTGCTGTTCGTTTACTTTCCTCGACCAGTGCTATCAACAAATTAAAAAACCAAATTCCCAATCCTGTCCAGTTCGAGGACTGGATGCTTTCGTGATGAATATGGAGTGCCAGAAATAAGTAAATTGACAAATTAGTAAATTAAGAAGTTGAATGAACAAAATCAGGAATGATGAAATAAATAAATTAGGAAGTCAAGGATATGTGAAATAAGGGAGATAGGACATGACAGAATAAACGAAATAAGAGATGGCAAAATAAATAAATAAATGAAGAGAAACAAGAAATTGGTGGAAACCAGAATGAACAATTGAAGAAACACATAAATTAACAAATTACAAGCATTGAATAAACAAAGTCTGAAATGAGGATACAAAACAATTCAGAAATTGATGAAATGATGAATTAAATAAATTAAGAAATAATGGCAAAAAAAATTAAATGATTCACAAACTGACGAAAACAAAAATTAACCTATTAAGAAATGAAAAACTGGAGAAACGACGTGATAAATGAAGCAACGAAGAAACAAACAAATTAAGGAATACGGAAATTAACTGAAATTACTATAATACTTTCTGAAGCAACATTGAGAATGGCGTTTGAAAAATGTCGCAAAATCGATCTCGGGTGCGTGAATTTGATTCAAAAGTACCAATGCAGCGTCGGACCCTATTTTAATTACTCTTCGTTAGCATGGAGCTTGCAAGGACTTTTTCCAAAAGCGGTGCGCATCAAAGAACACGTCGAAGTACGAAAATGAAATTTTACAAACTGTCTGACACAGCGTGACCCCTTTTAATTATCGGGCACCGTTTCGAATCAACGATTGAGCAACATGGCGGAATTATTGCTTAACTCAGCGTTCGTCGTTTACTTGTTCATTTCATCAGCGTGCGCGTGCAATCGAAAAGATTGCGTTGTTATCCTCGCGAACGACCGAATTAAAAACACGTTAACACTTTTCCGGCAACCTCGCGTTGTTCCGCGTTCCCGTCAACTTTGATTCGCCATTCAGTTAAATGCGCAGACTTGCAGCAATGAATTTCTTTAGTCGTTGCGAATTCATTCGATTCAAATCTTGTTAAACAAAATATAAAAACGAAAATTTGTATATGTCTTTATATATTCATATTATATATTTTATATTTTATACTTTTTTATATTATATATTTTATATTTTATACTTTTTTATATTATATATTTTATATTTTATACTTTTTTATATTATATATTTTATATTTTATGCGTTTTTATATTATACATTTCATATTTTATACTTTTTTATATTATACGCTTTGATAATAAACGCAGGCCATTTTCTATCGAATCGAATTTCTATCAAAAGGTGAAAAATTCATTTCGACAAAGTGAAATGTTGCAGAAGAAAATTAGGGGAGGGGTGCATATATTATTTAAATTATGCATATTGACTGTGTGTGTATTGACTGTATTTTATTATACTTTATAATAATATTATCGATAAGAATTCTCGAAACATTTTTCTCAAAAATATATGTACATATACGATTTAACAAATGCAATAAAATTAATATTTTTCCTTAAACATGTATTTGCAACCAGTGCAAGTGAAATAATGTGTACGCGTGTACATACAGGGTGCTCCATATAAAAGAAACCTTAAACTTATCTCCTTCATTCTATTTTTTTACCATAATAGTATGACCATTAAAGCATCTTTAGTTATATTGTTTTTCATTAGCATGAAGCGTATATTGGATAAAATTTAATGTTCCAGAAATATTTCTTACATGGCAGCTAGGAAGGTTAATAGAATGGTCTGTTTTAGGTGCGACAATAATAATATTATTCTTGTGAATAATGAACTACATTCTTCTGAGAAATATATGTGAAATTATTAAGAATAATATTGTTAGTATTAGCAATATTGGAATATAGAAATAAAGAAATAGAAACAAATACTAAAAATTGCTAATTAGAAAATGAAATTGAAAGTAACAAATAGGACAAAAAATACCGTAATTAGCATAATATTATGAAAAATAACTTATACGTGCCATTAAAATTAATAATATTAGAAAATGAAAATACCAAATGGAAACTAGACATAAATATTGCCTATTAAAAAATAAAAATGAACGTAGCAAGTGGTAAACAAAAATATAAATTGCTACCTAGAAAATAGAAATGAAAAATATCAAATGATAATTAAAACAAAAGATTGTCAATTTGAAAGTAAAAATAAAAGTATGAAGCAGTAAATAAAATAAGAACAAAATAAAAAGTGACTAATTAGAAAATAAAAATGAAAGTAATAACTAGAAGCTGAAATGAAAAATTGCTGAACAGAGTATAAAAATCGAAACTAATAGTAAATACCAAATTGAAAAATTACCAAATGAAAAAATAAAAATTGGAATAACAAATACAACATAATATACAAAACTGTCTACCAGAAAATAGAAATGAAAGTTCTGAGTAAAAACTGAAATTAAAAATTGCCAAATAGATTATAGAAATTAAAACTCCGAGTGGAAGCTTACATAAAAAATTGCCAAACAGATAGCAGAAATTGAAATGCCAAATATTATAGAAAATGAAAGTAAAAATTGTCAATTAGAAAATATAAAAATGAAAGTACTGATTTGGAAACTGAAATTAAAAATTGTCAAATAGAATACAGACATTAAAACATCTAGTGGAATCTAACATGAAAAATTGCCAAATAGATACTACAAATTAAAATATCAAATAAGAAATAAAAGTAAAAATTGCCAATTAAAAAATAAAAATGGAAATACTGGTGCGTGTGTGTGTAGAAACGGAAATTAAATATTGCCAAATAAAATATAAAAATGGAAACTGATAAATTACAGTAACACGAACTGAAATGAAAAAATGCCGAATGGAAAATAGAAATAAAAACTTTCGTTAGTATTTGCACAAAGTAGAGAACTGATTCTGAGAATTGTCAACTAAAAAATATAAATGAGAGCACCAAAGGTGAACAGAGAATATGACTCAAGATATGAAACGAAATAACAATTGCCAATTAGGGAGGAAAATTGAAAGTAGAGAAGGTAGGAAATAAAAATGGCGGACTTAGCGTAAAATAATAATCTGTCTGTTCTGACCCACAACTTTTTTGCTATTTCATTAACATTGGATAGCGAAATCTAAACTTGTATTTTAAAAAATTGGAGTTTGAATAGTTTTCTAATTGTGGTTTAAGATGGAGACCTAACTTCCGGTTACTTTAGAATTTACCAAATCTAGCTTAAACCCTAGAAAACGCCATTTATATTTTCTAGTCGGATCTTCCTTCGGATACTTAATTTTGAAAATAAATTACAAAAGGACTGTGGAAAATGCCTCCCTCTCTTTAAGAATTATTTAAACATGTTTAAATGTTCGTAATATTGTAAAACAGTGTATCGTCGTAATCAGGAGAATCTGTAGAATTATTCTACGCAAATATCATGCGTGTGGCATTCACGGTTAAAGAAAAATGAAAAATTTTCAATTAAGAAGCTAAAAGAAGTTGTAGTCGACAGTTTGACGTTTCGTTTTAAAATGAATTTTTATAATCTAAAACAAATTTTAGATTATAATGATTTCTAAATTTGTGGTAAAATCGTAAAAATCGTTACGTACGCTCCTTGAGGAAGATTATGGTCTCCCTGACCGACTGCAGCGATTTCTTCGATATTATATCGTCGTCTGCGTCCTGTCTGCCAAGAAACATATCAGAAACTGAATTTCACAAAATTACAAAATTTTTTGATTTTTGATAGCCAAACATTACAATGACCTTTGAAAAAATATGTGTAAATATGCACAAAATAGCGATGATCTTCAATACTTGGAAGAAAATGATCTCGAAAGAAAAGAAGAACATCAATCGTAATATTCTTAGCTCTGAACTAAAGAAAGTTGGCACATATTTTTGATATCAGCAAAAATACGAAAATATTTTATTATACAGGGTAAAATAAAATAAACTAACTAAAATAACGAAATATTTAATTTCTCACTGATTTTAACCAAATAAATCGTACAACAATAAACCTAAATACATTTGACGATTTCTTTGAGTTTTATTAATTAGTCTATTTGGACATAAATACAAGTGATATTTGTTAGAATTTTATAAAATAACAAGAAATCCAGTAAAATCGAATGTAGTACTTCAGAACAGTCAATAATTTCATTCAACCGATCACAATAAATTTCATCGGGGAGCACATAATTATAAAATTCCAATGAAACTAATACAATAAATTTCATTAAAGTCCGCGTGTCCGCGATCATATGAGGAACCCGGCGGAAGCTGAGAACCGGGTAGATCCGTGGCCATAAATAACGCAAAATAATATTCAGCCGGGTTAATTAAAAATAATATTTCATTGTGGACGCGGTGCGCGGCGCGGATCTCCATTATCCTCCGCCATTTTTAAAAACGCGATAGGACCGACCGACTCGTTTCCATTCCGAATTCCGTCAGGTAGTTTATTAAAAAGAAAAAATGAAACGCATAAAACAACGGAAAGAAATCAAAGCGTTCGGGCTAAGAAAAAACAATCAAGAGCGTGTTCGTGTCACGTTCGCTTTAACTGATTCATGCTAGCGATAATTAAACGCAAGCTCGGCCGCGTCGGCCGACTTGTTATTCCCGAGATAATTATTGTTCGGCAGGCAATTATAATTCTTACTTTACTGTGTTGCCGGGCGTGTGATCGCCGATTTTAATGATCCTAATTGCACCGATAACCTTTCGCAGCGCGTTGATTTTGTAATTAAATCCGCGCAGATCGACGAGCTAGTCGCGAGCCATTTTTATCCGCTGATAAAACCGGAATACATTTATGAAATGTTACAGAATTATTTCTTCATTTATGAGGTTCTTGAGAATTAATTTATGAGAATTCGTGGATCGTATCGAGCAAAAATTTTAATAAAATAAATGATAGTACGTAATATGTAGTAAGAAGATTATGTTAGCAAACAAACTAATTTATTCAATAGATTTTAAACAATTTTAGATCAGTCTTCCATTTTAAACAATTTTAAATTAGCCTTTGATCACAAACAATATTAAATCAGTTTTCCATTTTAAGGAATTTTAAATTAGCCTTTGATCATAAACAATTTTAAGTCAGTCTGCGATTTTAGACAATTTTAAATCAGTCTTCAATTTTAAACGATTTTACACATTTTGTAGTCAAAATTTAATCATCCATTTTTTTTATTTTGTACATCAATTAAGAATAAAATATTAATGGTGCTTTATTTAGAATTTGTAGTCTTTTTTGTGAAAATCATATTGTTCTAGTTAAGGGATAAAGGTGTGAAAGTGAACAATTCACGGAGTAAAAAAGTCCATTTCTGATCTAGGGACTTCGATGATGTTCTATTTGATATATAGGAATTTTTATGATATTCTATTAAACATATAGGAACTTTGATGATGCATTGTTTATGATCGAGTGATTTCTATTATTTTCTGTATGAGGACTAGAGACTTTGATTCTTCTTCATTTGTAATTTAGGGGCTTCCATGATATGATTACAATGTTCTATTTGACATGTAGGGACTTTGATGATGCCTTGTTTTCGGTCTAGAAATTTTTGTTATTTTCTGTTTGAGGACTTTGATTTTGCTCCATTTGTGATCCAGGGACTTTAAAGATATTCCGTTGGATGATACATAGATTTTTACGCTAATTTTCTTTAGATTTAGAGACTTTGATGATATTTCGTTTGCATACTAGAGACTTTTTTATATACCGTTTAAAAAGCATAATTATAGCTGTAATCTAGGGACTTTCATGATGTTCCCTTTGAAAATGGGAAATCTTGTCTGCGATCTAGGAATTTACATTATTTTCTGTATGAGAGATCTAGACACTTTGATGATGTTCAATTTAAGGTATAGGGATTATTATAATATCTATATTTGAGATGCAATGATTTCGATGATTCTTGCTTGCAATCTAGGGATTTTCGTTATATCCCGTTTCAGGTTTACTGTTTTTCATTACACATCGATCGAGATCTAGGCACCTCGTTCCGTTTTGAAATCTAGGAACTTTTTGATTTCGTTTGAGGGTCTCGTTGCCATTCTCAAGGGTTGCACGTCACGATGATGCAGAATCTACACTATGGTACAGCGGCAAAGGACGGTCCCAGCAACCCAAATACCGCACCAACCCCTTATCAGTCAATTCCTATAATCCATATTACGGAGCCGCTCGAGGCAGAGGTGGCGCAGAAATCGGCAGGGCCTGAGGCGCCGGCGGACGCGAGGTATCCCGCGCTCTGCAGTCCTGGGACATCTATCCTGACCTGGCTCCTGCTCCAGCCTCCCCTTTTAGCAATATAAAAATGTCGAAACCACCTGTAGCGCCGTTTCAACCCCTTGACCCAGACTCCAAAAGACTATTTCAACTCCTTGGCCCAGGCTCCTATGCACCATTTCAACCCTTTGGCCCTGGCTCCAACGCACCGTTTCAACTACTTGGCCCAGATTCCAGTGCACCATTTCAACCCCTTGGCCCAGGCTACAATGCACCATTTCAACCCCTTGGCCCTGGCTCCAATGCACCGTTTCAACTCCTTGATCCAGATTCCAGTGCACCATTTCAACCCCTTGGCCCAGGCTCCAAAGGACTATTTCAACTCCTTAGCCCAGGCTCCAAAGGAATATTTCAACTCCTTAGCCCTGCTCCAATGCACCATTTCAACTCCTAGGCCCAGGCTCCAAAGGACTATTTCAATCCCTTGGCCCTGGCTCCAACGCACCGTTTCAACTCCTTGGCCCAGATTCCAGTGCATCATTTCAACCTCTTGTCCCAGGCTCCAAAGGACTATTTCAATCCCTTAGCCTAGGCTCCAAAGGACTATTTCAACTCCTTGGCTCAGGCTTCAAAGGACCATTTCAACCCCTTGGCTCAGGCTCCAATGGACCGTTTCAATTCTTTGGCCCAGGCTCCAATGGACAATTTCAACCCCTTGGTCCAGGTTCCAATGGACCGTTTCAACCCCTTCGCCCAGGCTCCAATGGAATGTTTCAACCCCTTGACCCAGGCCTCAATGGACCATTTCAACCCCTTGACCCAGGCAACAATGGACCATTTCAACCCCTTCGCTCAGGCTCCAGTGGACCATTTCAACCCCTTGACCTAGGCTCCAAGGCTCAATTGAGGAAGCTCGACCTCTTCGATCCGGCAGAGCCTAATTTCACATCGGTGAATCGTGGATTCCTCAACTATGATCTATCTGATCCATCGAAATCAATTTTCGAGGACTTTAATACGGGAACATCGATGGTCCTCCGAGCTGACAAATACGACGACGACTCCAGTGAGGAGGATCCTGTTCCTCTTTACCACTCGGACTATCCCAGAAAACAGTTTGATTCCAGGACAGACGTTTTCGATCTTAGGAGACCAGCAGTACAGTTGAATAGAACCGAGTTGATCGATCCAAGGAATCCAGGATTACCGATAGACCAAGCGAACCCCAGAAAAGTCAACATCTTGGGGCTGTGTTGAGCCAGGGACTTGTCGAGTTGCTGGAAGATCAGTCTAGGGACCTCAGAGTCGGTAAACCTCAGAAAGATCAAACTCGGGACAGCAGAATGGCGCAGAGACTTAGCGTATTGCCAGGGAACCAGTCCAGGGAGTCGAGGATGGCGCAAAACCATAATCAACTTCAGGACCCTAGAATGACTCACGAGCTTGTACATGTCCAAGGGAATCAACTTAGGGACTCTAAGATGGCTGGTAGGTTCCGGCAGCATCAAGATGCTCAGCCCAAGGACTTCAAGATGGCTAACAGGTTCGGCCAAGGCGATCAGTTTAGGAACATGAGGTTGGCTGACAAATTGATGACGAGGCTAAGGAGAAGAAGGATACCGTGGATGAAAAAAATGTTCCAATGAACGCGAACGACGGGATATTCCTAAGTCATATCGATTATGATCTGCCGGAGGAAATGACCACACAAACTCTGGAGATCGATATCATGCCTGTTACTCGACAGTCCGAAGACTACAATAGAAAGAGTCTAGTGAATTATTTTCACAGAGTTGGTGGTTTTTGCTTTTAATGGGAATAATGGGGATTACTTTTAGTAATTGTTACTTTAAAATATTGGATATTATTTTTAGTGGATTGGCAATTGTGTTTTATAGTGGATATTATTTTTATTATGTAAGTTAGTTACTTTACTAGTTACTTTCAATGTTGGGAATTATTTTTAAAGGATTGGCAACTGTTACTTTCAACATTAGGAATTATTTTGACTAGATTAGAAATTGTCTCTTTCAATATTGGGAATTATTTTGACTAGATTGGAAATTGTCGCTTTCAATATTGGGAATTATTTTTAATAGATTGGCAATTTATACTTTCAATACTGGGAATTATTTTTAATAGATTGGCAACTGTTATTTTCAATAGTGAAGATTACATTTAATAGATTGGCAATTACTGTTTTCAATAGTGGGGATTACTTTGACTAGATTGGCAATTATCACTTTCAATATTGGGAATTATTTTTAATACTTTGGCAATTGTCACTTTCAATAATGGGGATTATATTTAACAGATTGGCAATTTCAATTCTTAGTAGTCGGGATTAGTTTCATTAGTTTGGCAATTGTCACTTTCAATAATGAGAATTATTTTTCACCGGTGAAATAATGATGGCTGCTTTTTGTAATATGAAATTTGGAGGCTAAAAACGTATCGATGACAATTCTTGTGCATTTAGCTTCGAATTTAAGAGAATTATAGTTCTTAATTAATTTGTTATAAATTGTTAATCAGTTGATTGTTAAATTGTTAAATTGTTAATGATTAAATTGTTAATCAGCATGACCAGTTTTTATTGTATTGTACAAAGACCTTAATAATAGAAACGATTATTTCTAGCAGAAATCCCTAAAAAATCATTTTATTAATGGGGAATCGAACGACGTGCAATCGACAAAAGGTCACTCATTAGGCTTTCAATTTCGTAGAGCCATAGCCTTCTTTAGTGCTGTTTATTCACGTTTTCCCGATAAGATCGAACAGTGAACTGTTAGATCTACGGAGGTCGTAAGTCTCCGATTCAATCGTGTATGACACCGAGTCTGCGCGATTCCCTATGACTCTTTCGAGTGATACGGATAGTAGATTGATAAAGAATGGTTTTAACACTGACTGATATCAATAACACTATGTTTTAACATAACATAACAATTTTTAACGCTAGGGTGACTAACTGTACTTGGCTTAGAATGAATTGAGTTGATGGTGAGACTATCGATGTAATCTTGACCGAAGTCTTTACGCGTTGATGTCTGGTTATTATCTGTCCGTTCGTTGTCTGTTTTGTTTTTTAAGAAGAATCGTTAGCGGTGTGAAGTTTTTAATGAGACACTCGGATTCAATGTTTTTTCAAGTTATCCGGATCTAGAATGATCGGTTAAAAAATTGTGAACAAGGGAAAAAGTGACCACCCCGAACTAATAGTCACTTGCAGGTATGAATCGTACGTGCGAGTGAATCTCGCAAAGAATCCGCCTGTCTCGAAGGTTGATCGTCGTAGGTAATAAGACTGGGGAAAAAGATATTGCCTTGGGTAATCGGAGTTGTGGAGAAGGTAACGGGAATACGTGACGGTGAGAGAATTTTGGCGACCAGATGTAGGCAGCGTTGAAGGAAATATTACAGGCAGGAAATAACGGCTTTTCGGTATAATTAGATACTATTATTACGGTCGCTTATTTGTTTGTGGAAAGACGCTTGCAGTACAGATAGAGTCGTTTGGTAATTTTCGGAATCTATTGTATGGTAGGGACGGTGTTGGGTCGAGCGGTCGAGCCACGTATGCTTTATTACTATAGGTAGCTTCTATATACTTTTAACGCGGAACAAAAAGTCTTAGTGGACATGAGGCGAAAAAAGATAGAATTACAATTGGCTTATGTGCAAATGCGTTAGGCACACATAAGATTATGCCTACTGTAATTTATAAATATAAAAACCTAAGAGCTTTGAAACATGTACTTTCATTACCTTACAGGCAGGAAATAACGGCTTTTCGGATAATTAGATACTATCGTTACGGTCGCTTATTTGTGTGTGGAAAGACGCTTGCAGTACAGATGGTGTCGTTTGGTAATTTTCGGAATCTTTTGTATGCTTATGCCCCGACGGTATTGGGTCAAGCGGTCGAGCCGCGTATGCTTTATTAATATAGATAGCTTCTATAATACTTTTAACGCGGAACAATTGCAGTTTCTAAGTTTATGATTTTTTCGAGCCGTCTTCTTTCCAGCAATAAAGTCATTTCTGCATTTTCGAGTAATGCACGCCTCATCGGCAGCATTTTTTATAATAGGGTCATTAGCACGCACCGCTTCGGTCGCCCGTCCAGGCTTTCTTGCTACCTGCGGCACTGCGTGCTACGTCACTTTTACATCCCCTTTCATCGCGTCACTGGTCAATCAATTTCTAGTCTTCTGTCCACGAAACGGTATAAAAGCTCGAAACCGATTCTTCTCTTTGTCATTGGTCATGAATTATGAGTCATTGTGTCATTAGTCATCGGCCATTGGTGTCTTGTGTCTTGTTCGCTCAGTAAGTGTCAGTTAAAATAAAACAGCTGTTCATCTTTAATTAGACGAACAGCGATACTAATTAATTCCGTCGCTCAGCGTAATTGGCCTTACAACCCGAGAGATTTTGTAATCGCGGAGTTTTAGTATTGGGTATACTCGACGTGCACCCTACAAACAATGATAACTATTTTTACTAACATCATATTTAAAGGTTAATAATGTATAGCTGGTAATCCTGATATATTAAAATTTGAATTTAAAAGAATTACAACAGAATAATGAATTCTTATCTACTTTAAATAGAATAGTAATTACTGTTTCCATGTATTTTTATCGTCAGTTATGAATACTGTAATAGTCGTTAAATTTGATTAAATATTATTGTTATTATGCAAATAGAATACAGATTCATTTACAATAACTGTTATCGTATACGAATTAATTTTATATGCTTTTAGAGATTACTGATTATTGAAACATTAGACAAGTCCAATTAATAATATTACAATTAGAGCGATTGAAAGTGACACAAAATTTAATGTAAATAAAATCAAAATAATTTTTCTAATAATGCGGGACTTGAAAAAATAGTTGTGCCCTGTTATGATTTATGCAACAAACTGTTACAAAATTGACACAATTGAGAACAAAATAATTTATTCCAATAATGTAGAAGTTGCAATGTTTAAAAATATCTACAAAATTAAAGAAACTACAAAAAACTTATTGAAACAGGAAATGACTCTTGCAACAATGTTGACGTTAAAACAAGGACTGTGTTCCACTATAATTTATGCAACAAACTAGTCTACGTCAAAATGAAAAACCAGAAACATTAAAAAACACCGTAAAAGTTTAAATTTGGTACAAGTTAAAACAAAATAATTCTTGCAACTATTAATCAACGAAGTGAAAAACAACGAAAAAGGTTGACACGATTAAGAACCTTGCGATTTGTTTTTCAAATATCATAAATATTAAAAATCCACTCAAAATAAAAAAACTCGCATTTTGTAAAGACAAAATAATTGTTCCAGCAATGTCGAAGTTAAAATATGAGCTCTGTCTCGCTACGGTTTATGCAATAAATTAATCTACTTCGAAGTAAAGAACGGCAAGAAAACTAGACATGATTAGGAACAATGCGATTTAATTTAAAAAAATCGTGAATATTAAAAATCCGCTTAATAATAGGAAAACTCACACAAATAAAGACAAGACAACAATATCGATGTTAAAAAATGAGCTGTGTCTCGCTACGGTTTACGCAACAAATTAAACTACTCCGAAATTAAAAACAACGAAAAAATTGACATGATTGAGAACAATGCGATTTGTTCTGTAAAAATCATAAATATTAAAAATCTGTTGAAAAATAAAAAAGACTCACACGAGTAAATGCGAGATCGTTTTCCCAACAATATGAACGGCGAAAATGTAGCTGTTCCTTTTGGATAGACAACTGGATAAGTCCCCTTAATAGAAACGATCTCACACGTGCTACGTCGCAGCTGTTCTCTCTGTTCCGACGGCGTAGTTCCAATCAAAACCCGGCGGAGATAAGAAAAGTTCATGGTTTCCGATGAAAGGAAGAACCCGAGATTGAGACTTAGTTTTACAGACACACAGAGGGTGGAGAAAGTATCCGTACGTTGCGGATGAAAGAAAGAATCCCTGCGCGGAATCGCAGAACAGCTTAAGGTGAACGGAAACGACCGACGAAACCAACTTCTGCCCGGTCAGCTGTGGCTCGATCTACGGTGTATTGAAATCTCTCAACAGTTTGTTGATCAAACGAACACCGTCCTCGCTTCTCCAGATCCAAGAATCAATTTTTTTTCCGCGTCCGAACGCTGAACGTCGACGTTGAAAAATGTTTAATTGGTGTTTTTGATCAATTTCTTGTTCTAATAATTGTAACGTCGACGCGGCAAAACCGACAACCATAATGGCGTACGACATTGTTTAAAAGTCTATTTTATTTGGATAATTATTTTGTACAGTAGAACTACGGTTATGCGAATTAATTATAACAACGTGGACGTTTGCATAATGGAACAATTACTTAGTATTAGTTATACAAGCAGTATAATTAGTATTAGTTATACAGCAGATTTTGGGGTACCCTGTAGTGTTCAGCAGCATCGTTATTGTATTTTTCAGATATAGTAATCAGTGTTTATTGATTTGTGTAATAAATAAGATTATATTCAGTATTAATAATAATAACAATAATAATAATAATTTTATTTCAATCCATACTTTCGCATTGAAGTTTCGAGTGTTTTTACAGTTACTTAAATTTTTTTATTACACTGTTTTGTATTCAATAATACAGATATAGTATATAATTATACTACATCTGTACTATTGAACACAATAGTATGTCGTATAAAGCTTGATTTAGACTGTGACACCAGTTCGTATAATAAAGGCTGCCAATAACAGTTAATTTTTTAAATTTAATGTCGTTAAAAAAATTGTAGCATATTTAATTTCCTAATCAATGTTTCGTTAAATATTTTATCTGGACGAATGTCTTAAAATATTTCCTAAAACAGGCCTGTTATATAATATTGCATAAATACCTGCTCACGATCTAATTTCCAATTGCAATGACTCGAACAGTATTCCATTGATACCATTCTTTTAATGTTAACCGTTTAATTTCATTAATCTCTCATTTCTGTTCCCACGTGACTGAATAAAACACTTAATAATACATTACATAATTACAATATTCATGGAAATTCTCGTCCTCGTACATCATATTACAAAAATTAAAATTGGAGAATTTCCTTTATCATCGAAAAGATTTTTCATTATAAAAATAAAATAAAAACGCTGTTAATCCTTTGTTAGTTTATATGTTTTCTTGAATTTAGGAACCAGCACTAATAATAAATGAGTAACTAAATGAATAATAAGTAAATCTGTCGAATTTTATAATTAGACATATCTAATTAGATATGTTTTATAATTGTAATGTTATTATAATACGATTAGACTAAATAATTATATTATAATGTTATAATAGAATTGTTTACGAATGATATTCTATAAATACGACGATTATCAAATATATAATTTTGTATATAAAATTTTTTATGATTTTTGTGAAATGCGTTTATAATTTTGGTAAGATGTTTTTATAATCTTTATTAAATGTTTTGTTAGGGATATCTTCGTATCCCTTAGTGCCTCATCCTGGCCGCCCCGAGGTCGTCGCCGACGCGTCACCGGCGCGTCCACCGCGTACCACTCTGCTTGTTTCTTATGGTCACAGTCTGTGGGACCCATGTGCACGCTAGCCACGTTTTGTACTAATGTTTATTAAACCACGTTGTGTTAAGTAATTAACCTGTGTCTCTCACTTCCATACCTCTTATCATGTTTCTATCATTTTTAGAAAATGTTTCCTCGATTAATAAAATGTAGTTATAATTCTTACAAAATGTAGTTGTAATTCTTACAAAATGTAGTTATAATTCTTAGAAAATGTTTCTATAATTCTTATAAAATGTTTAAATAACTTTTATAAAATGAATGATGAGAAGTTTGATACAAAATTTGCAAGCTTTCCGTGAGATTAGGGTTATCCAGAAGTTCTGGAAAAATATTAATCCTTCGCTCCTGCGTTGTCATATTTTCGTTTCGTTATCGGATATAAATGATTCAGCTAGAGCCGATAATCGAATGCTTTTTTTCGAATACAAAAGTGAGTTTGGTTTTTATTTCCTGTGGATTGAGATTCTCTTCGCTCTGCGTGAATACATTGGCATGCATATCATACTAACTGTTGTTGCTGCAGACTGCATTGATTTTAATCGCGCAAATTTTCTCATATATTACCATCGAAATCTAACATGAGTATTTCAACGAGATTTAATGTGCAGTAATATTAGATTAAAAATTACAAAATTTAAATTTGTTGCATTCAATTCATTTATTTTGTGTATAATAATCTAGTTTTATTTTGAGTTTATTCAATATTTATAGTTTATATACATAATTATTTATAGTTCATTTAGAACTCTTTTTACATGTACACAATTATTTATATCTTTTATACGATTTATTCTATATACACATACGTAATTATTTATATTTTATTCAGGGTATATTTTATACGATATATTTTATACAATTATTCATATTTTATTTCTAATTTACTCTATATGTACATAATTATTAATGTCTTCTCGAAAATATACATATCTACATGTAATTTTAGTGACGCCTTATTTCAAATTCATTTTGTATAAACATAATTGTTTATGCTTTATTTATTTGTTCTATATACGCATCATTACATATGCTTTAATTAAATGCTGTCTTAATTGTTATACTTTAAAATTGATTTTATGCGTAACTATTCAAATTTGACTTAAATTTTTCGACAAGATATATTAACGCAACAAACATTCCAAAAATAAAATTGACATTCGCGTAAACGATTCTTGAAAGTATTTCTATTTTAATAAATCAAATACTTGCTCGCCTCGAAATGCAATCAGCCATTTTGCATACAAACATTTGAGCGGAACACTGAATTGAAATCCGCAAACTTAGAACTTCGAGTAACAAAACAACGGCTCCATTTCTTGATAAAAATCAAATTTCCCTTTCCAGCTTTATCCATTTCTTTTACCGTACTGTTTTAGAATTTTTCATATATTCCACGCCGGGGAACCGCTACACTCCAGCAGATTAACAATCTTTTTGTTTCTCCTCTCGTTCGGAGAACAAAGCAGGTTGATTTTATGGCCGCCATGCAATCTTTCGAGAGCGCGTTGCAAGAAGCAGTATAATTTCCGACAGAACCATTCCTCTGGCGTGGAAAGAATTTTACAGACTATTCCGGCTTCAGCTAATCTGTCCACAAAGTTTTAAGTCCATGATCTTATTACTCTCGTTTCGAAAAATGACCGAAGATCAATTTCTGTTTTGGTTGTTCCGATTTTTAGAAAAACACTTCTATATAAAAGAATATTCGTACGTTCGTATAATTTTTCCTAAATAAACAGCGAGAATGGGATACTTTTAGATCATTTAAAAGTTATTCATTAATAATATTATTAATATTAATATTATTCATATATTAACAATTTTATTATTAATACTAAAACATTTCAAAATTTCATATATTTGATTAATCATTTAATTGATTAATCAATTAAATTAAACTTGCAAAGCAAAGTAATATGACATCGATTACTATTTCAACATTCTTATCTATTGCAAATCTTAATAGAATTAAGAAACTTTTATGAATGAGCATAGAAATCAGATTTTAAATAATTTTGTCACTCGCATACAGGTGACGTAGTCAAAGTGTTAATGATGCAATTAATATAATTTAATAGTTTCACTTAAGTTGGATACGTTAGAATTAACAGTTAATTTTTGTATAAATAATTTCGAAAATGAATATCTTATCGGTGTTTGGGTCAAAATAATTGGTACAAGTAGCTTTTTCAAGTGTCGGTAATTGGGACATCTGCATTATTTTTATTCTTCATTAATTTCACATCAAATTTATGCTTTCTACAAGTATTTATATATATATATATATGCAACAGATGAACAAAAAATCATGCTTAATGTGTCGGTAATTGGGACCCTTACCCTACAGTGCATGTTACAGTGCATTCTTCTAGAGCACATTGAGCGTTACAAAATAATGTACATGCTCGTCCAAAAGTATTGGGACTATATTTATTTAACATAAATTATAATATTAAAAATAAACAAACATGGAAAATAAAGAAAAAATAACGAAGAAGTAAATTTAAGAATAAGTTAAAATAATTCAGGCAATTTCCTATCGAATTTTCTGCAAGCCTTCTGATACTTTTGTAGGGGGGTGTACGAAGCACCCGGACACCGAGCGACTGCGATCTCTTTAAAAATCGAACGAGAATCAACGTTCTTGGAGAAAAAGCGCTCGTTTACGATTTGGTCCAGCAATTAATAATTAGTTTATTGGGTTGTTGGCGGTGAAACGTGCTCGACGTGCGGAACGCTTTAATTGAAATTGGAGCAGAAGCGGCTCCGTGGTCAATATTCCATGAATATTTTGCACTTGCGAAAGAACTCCATGAATGCCACCTCCTCTGCCGGCATTATTAAATCGCCGGCGTCTACCGTAATGTATTGTGCGTTACGTATTGTCGGTGTATGAAAACAAGCGCGAACGGCGCCGCGCCGCGCCGGGATAAAGGGAACGCAACCATAATATGCTGACGATAATGAAAGTGTGTTGCCGGCAAGAACGGTCAAAAGTGCCCTAAATTCGGCTCGCCGCGATGTCGAAATACGATGAAGCTGCAAATAACTTGTGCCAGCAGAAACCACCGCCTGCCGAAATATGGCTTTGCAATCGTTATTTGCAACGTTGTTTGTTAAATACGGGCCTTGAAACGCGACGCGGGCGACCTTTACCGCGATTCCGTGCCAATTCCCGTGATTCCGTATTTAATTGTTGAGAAAATATTATTAGCAACGTTATAAGCAATTATTATTATTTTTATTATTTAAATTGGTTTCTTTCATGAATTCGGACGTATTTTGAACGAAGACTTTGTGGAAATTGTGGAAGCTTTCATTGGACGGATGTTTTTTTAAACATTGTTTATACCGGCCTTTATTGGCAAATTTTTGACAATGGATTCGTTGATAAATTTTGTCAGTATCTGATTTATTATACTTGTTTCTTATTTTTGGAATTGTAACTCAATTGTGATTATAAATGTTAATTGAAAATTCGATATTATTTCACTTTATATATAAGTACGATTGTAATATTCAATCTTACTAACTTGGGCACACTTACAATGAAAATCATATAAAAGACTATGACTTTTCTTTTTGGCTTCTTTAATATTATAACTTTTAACAGCAACTTTCATTGTAAGTTAATTGTGATTTAATATCATTGATATTTCAATCAATTAATTTCAATCAGAACTTTGATTTCAATTATCGATATTTATTAAAAATTTGCGGTAACCTCAATGTTATTATTACTGTAATTTTCAAGTTACTTTGGGCACGATTTCAATAAAAATTGTGTAGGAACTGTATTTGAATGATCTTAATTCTTTTCCTTCATTTGATGTTGCAACTTTTAATAGCACATTTAATTGTATCTCTTATAATTTACTACCATTATCTTCAGAACAAAAATTGTAATTTAATTATGATTTACAATAAATACAAGTATCCAATACATTCGAATATACTGTAATTCGAATATACCGTGTCGAATATACTGAATATACTGTAATTATCAGACTGCAGACTTTTATGCATTTATGGCAAAAATGTGTCACACTGTTTTCGACTTATCAAAACTATTCCAAGAAACAATTTATTTTTACACAATGTAGATATTTCTTACAACCGTGTTGGAAAATTGATATTTTGCATAAAGATCCGAAGTTTAGTAATTACAATTATATGAAAACTCGATAAAAATTATAATAACTCCTTGACAAGATAATTTAAGAGGCTTGTCTTAAATAGAACACCCTGTATAACTAGCGTTGACATTTCCAAAATATCACCGTAAACATTAACATGTTCAACTTTCTGAACAAATCCTCCTCAGGCCGTCGTAAAGAAGCAAGCTAACAATAAGTAAATAAAACCGCAGCGTTCATTCGACAGAAAAGTGTACTTTGCAAGTGCAGGGACGTACTCCTTGGAAAAAAGATCACACTCCCCGACGTTTGAGCTTGACACACAATGTAAAATTACCTTGTTCAACTTTCTCCTATTTACTACAGAAACAGCGGCTCTCTCGAAATACCATCGTTCCGACTATTGTACATACAATTTCATTCTCAGCCTCAGTCTAAGTCTCAGTCTAAGTCTCAGTCTCATTCTTAGCCCCATTCTCAGACTCACTCCCATTCACAGTCTTACACTCAGTCTTAATCTGAGTCCCATTCTCGGTTTCAGACCCATTCTCAGACCCATTCTCAGACCTATTCTCAATCCCATTCTCAGCCTCATTTTCAGCCCCATTCTCAGTCCCATTTTCAGTCTCATTCTCAGATTCATTCTTATTCTTATTCTCGCCCTCATCCTCATTTCCCGAAGCCAGTCCCCGCCCGTGCTGCTCTACGTCGGAATTCGGCACGCTCAGCACTATTGCGTTCCGGAAAAAAGTGCGTGAGCGGTGTCGTCACACCGAAAAATCGGTTTAAAAGCCAGCCAAATCGTCCAAGCATTCAGTTCGCTACGATTGTTCAACCGATTCTACATCGATGAATTCGTTAACAGCATGTCTGTGCGGTTTGTTGGTAGCTGCGATGGCAGTGCAAGCAATGCCAGCTGGCAAACTGGAGACCAAGATGGCCGAATCCTCGGCGATCAGTCCCAAGGATTTCCATTTGGAGGATGCGGGTGCTGAGAAGGACAGGCTGAAGAAGCAGGCGTCCTTCTGCGTGGAGATCCGTCCAGGTGCTCAAAATGGACAGCAGGTGTCTCAGGATGGGTCGCAGATGAAAATGCAGGGCCTGAGCGTGGTGCAACAATTGCAGGTGGCGCCACAGATGCAGAGTTACAGCTTCCAGCAGGCCCCGCAGCCTGTGCAGTCTCTGGGAGTCTTCCAGGCTCCTCAGGTAGCAATTGCGTCGTGCTTTCTAATTTACCATGCTTCTCTCGACGCATAAATTCACTATGATCTGCATGTATCTTGATTTTGTGTTATTTCTTGAGAATCGTGAGAGATTTAAAGTTTTCGACAAAAGTTGTTCGTTTTTCGTAAGAGCTCTCATTTAGTAAATAATTCATCGATTGTTAATTTCGATCGATGAAAATGTACACGTAATTCTCCATTTTGTGTCATAAGTCTTTGTAATTATTTGTATAATTTAAAGGGAGAACTTATGCGTTCGAAGTTTTTTTTATCGCTTATGGTTACAGTAACACTTAATTTCTCGGTGATTCGAAGAATTTATTCGAAAAATTGATTCAAAGGATGTCTTCGAAACGTTATTCGAGAATTTATTCGAATCATTATTTGAATGTAACATAATTCGAATAAAACTTTACTCGAATCATTATTTGAAAGAAAGTTTATTCGCGAATCATTATTTGAATAAAACTTTATTCAAATCATTATTTGAATTCGTTATTTGAATAAAGTTATATTTGAATAATTTATTCGAAAGATTAGTCGAATAAAATTTTATCCGTAAAATTTATTTTCAAACTGTACGAAAAAATATTCATAAAATTTATTCGAATTGTTCAAATGAAATTCTACTTGTATAATGTCCAACTCTGCTATTCCGCCATATCGTTGATTTCGTCGCCACTGTGAATTCTGTTGGCGTAGTACCGATCTCCAAACTTCAACGCTAATTGATAGTTCTTAAAAATTCGTACCGACGGAGCTTGTGTGTGTTATGAAATAGTTTTCCATCCTCAGGCATACGTGGTGCCCCAGCAGTCGTTCGTGGTTCCCCAGCAGGTGGTGCCCCAACAGGTGGTTCCCCAGCAGATGATGCACCAGCAGGTGGTCCCTTCGGTGCAGACTCTGCAGATCATTCAGCCATCTCAACCTTGCCCTCAGGAGTCGAAGGTGCAGATCGTAGAAAGGAGAGTCGAGGTCCCAGCACCGACTCCAGTCCCCGAAGTGGTAACTGTAAAGCCCCAGCCCCAGCCCGAGAGGATCGTGGAACCGCAGACTCAGGTGATCGAGACCATTAAGCTGGTCCCAGTGCCCCCAGTTTGCAAGAATAAACTGGTTGTCGTGCCCTCCAAGCCCATGGTGGTCGTTCCTGAGCCAACTATCGTCAAGGTGCCTCATTGCACTCATCAAAGCGAAGGGATGACCTGCAACTGCAATCAACAGGCGATAAGGGCTGCCGCCGTAGGACCTGTTGATCACATGCATCACATGCACATGAGGGCTCATACTCATCCCATGCACCTTGGCAAGATGATGACTGACTTTCGTTTCCTCAAGGACCCAAAAGCTTAGAGGTAGGTGAGGAAATGTGTTAAATGAGCATTATTTAGGGACTTCGGAGTGTTAACCAACGCGGGGGTGCTATTGAAATATGAATTCAGGCAATTTTATGAATCTAGGGAATTTCGGTTTCATGAATCGGTGGCTATCTTTCGGGGATTCACAGTAAAACAGGTTAGGGAAGTTTTTGTTTATTTGTTAACCTGATTTTACGAGATTCACAATGTTGAATTCTGGGGGAAATTCTGTTTTATAATTGCATCAATGCAGAACAGAATTATTTGGAACTTAATTCAAATGGACGGGTTGACTTTTTTAGATCCAAGTTCAGGAAATGTGTGGTTATGTTTGTCAGTTTCCGGCACTCTGCATCGAGATTCCTTCAAGTTAGATGCTTGAGTAAATTGATAGTTCGTAGGGTTGAGAAGGAAAAATTTTCAATTCTGAGTCTAGCAGTTTGGGGAATTCTTGTTTTATGAATTGGTGGCTATCCACAGGGATTCGCAAAGTGGCAAACTAGAGAATTATTGGATTATAAATTCATAACAGTGCAGGTTACTTACGATATTAAATTCTAGGGGATTTTTTACTATGTAGAGCAGAATTGTTTGGACCCATATTCAAATGAAAAGTTGATTTCCTTTTTAGCTTCAGGTGTAAAAAATGTGAGGTTATGTTTAACAGTTTCAGACATTATAATATTGGGATTCCTTCGTGACAGAAGCTTAAGTAAATTAATGGTTTTTCAGCTTGAGATTTTTCAGTTTTTCAGTCCAGGAAATTTTGTGTTTCATAAATTGCTGGCTTGTCTCTGGATATTCAGTGTGTGGCAAGCTATAGATTTGATTTATAAATAGAATGTTTGGGGACAGAGTGGTGGTCTAGTGAAAATGTTATTTTTATAAGTCCATCTATACAGTAAATATCTATTTTAATCTTTATTCAAACGAAAAGTTGATTTTTTAGCTCTGAATCTAGTAAATGTGAGGTTACGTTTGGATACTTTTGCAGCACGACGTATTTCTTACACTACAAAATTAAAATTTCTTCTCTTCTTCTATAAGATGTTTAATTAAACGCATGATTCATGGGGTTCGGGCAAAATCAAAAAATATTAAACGACCTTTCACGAATCCGTGGCAGTTTAAGGCTAGGGAATTATTGGTTTATGTGCTGGCAACAGCGCCTAGGGGATTCAAAATGTGGACTTTTAGCAATTCATGTGAAACAAAATAATTCAAAACTTTATTTCATTAATCCTGAGTGATTTTTATTGAAGTTTCTGGGATTATTAAATAATAATTATTAAGGATATTAAATAGACGGGGACATTAAAAGAGGGAATTAAATTAACATTGCAAAAATTCGTTATCCGATGCGAGAATAATAATTCCAACAATGTGTAGATTTATTTCAGCGAGCCTGGTGAAACTGCGAAATTTAATTTCGGCTCATTCTCTGTATCGCAGATGAGCAATACACGTTGGATTTTCTGATGACTCTACAGCGAACGCGATGACGATCGATCTGTAGGACTCTAAAAGTAGATTCCGATGTAATGCTTCTGTACGCTCTGCGAGATCAAATAAAATGAAAAATTTGATGATACAATCACGTTGTTCAGCCGGCTAATTAGCCAACAACTCCCTGTAATAAATTTCCTACGAGCTAATTTAATTCCCCATCGGAAGTTTCCTCACCAATATTTAAATCTTCGGTCCCTCTATTTATTTTAAATTACGCTTTTCGGTTCGGCGGCTTTTCACGTGAAATAATTACACGCCGTTTAATTTATCTCATTACGTTCATACTTGCTACAATTACGTCATTGATTAAACAACGAACAGCCGTACTTTTAATAATGACTCGAACATTTGATACGATTTTAACACACTCCTCGGCCATTAATTCTTTTCAGTTTCTATTCTCATCGTTGTTTAAATAATTTATTAAATGGAAGGTATCGCTATTACGAAATATTTAAACAATTTCGCAAAATTAAGCTAAAAAAGGTAGTAGGCTCCTATATATTTTGTGACTTTTATATAAATTAATTTCGAGCGATGGATAAGCATATAATTTTATAAATTTGGCATACTTTGGGCAGACTTGGCATACTTTTACACTGTCCGACACGATTTTTGGGTTCCTATAGCCACTATGAAATTCTTGAAGAGCTTCACTCCCTGAACAAGAATCCGTAAACCGAATTACTCCATCACCCTCAGTTTTTTAAATAAACGAACTTTTGTAAAAACCCAAAATTTTCGACAAAAATGAGGTATTGCAAGAGAAAAGTAAAAACGTTAGAAAGTTCTAATTGGTGTTGAAAGATAGAGGAGTTACCAACTCCAAATACTCTGGTGTGATTTTTTGTGTGAAATATAACACAGTTTGGTGATTATTATCCACAGAAATATGTAAAAAAAAACAGAACATTGAAGTACTAAACAAAATTCAAATATTATTTACGAAAAGTGGATGCCCCATTGGATCTCTCCATCGGTGTCGATTACGCGTAGTTTCGGCCCTGTCAGACAGAGTGAAGCGAGCAGCGAAGCTCATGGCGGCAAAACGTCGTGTACATGTTGCCGTCGAACATTTTCTCGATCTACTCGAAATGTATATCGTTCCGACGCTTTTACCGGGCCGTTTCTTCTTCAGAAATGTCTACAGAATCCGATCCTGGGTAGAGTTTTCGTGCCGAACAAAAAACTTTTCGTAAAAATACAAAAATATTGCGCAGAAACTGCTCACGTCGACACTTTTTTAAATTTTCACATTAATTTATTGTTATTTAGGACCAAAAACAATTAATAAATTGCATGCCATTATATTCGGGAAACTCTCCTCTATCTTTTAACACTAATTAGAACTTTCTAACGTTTTTACTTTTCATGCAATACCTCATTTTCGTCGAAAATTTTGGGTTCTTACAAAAGTTCGTTTATTTAAAAAACTGAGGGTGATGGAGCAATTCGGTTTTCGGATTCTTGTTCAGGGAGTGTCACAATCTTGTCGGACAGTGTAATTAGTGATATATAAATTGTGACAATTAATATCGTTTTTTAAAATCGTTTTACACTCTAAATTACATACACATAGCTTTACTATTAATATTATGGCATCGACATAAAAATATACGTCATTAAACGTGCAGCAACGCTTTTACGCTTTGAAAGATCTTCGAGAAACAGGTCTGTCTAAAAATATTGGAAAAAATTATGGCATTGGCATTAGAACAATTCAACGCATTCACATGATGCTACAAAAATGAATGCGCTTGGAAACAAAAATAAACGCGAACTTCAGCGAAGAAAAATAGTAAAGCTACATTATTACGATATACTAAATAAAAAATTATTATCATGGTTCGTACAAAGAGGGATACTAGGAGACCGTATAACCGATGCTCTTATATTAGACAAGGTGGCGGAATTAAGAGAAAATTTTCCGTCATATTCGGGATTTAAAGCGAGTCATGGGTGGTTAACAAGATTAAGAGACAACATGGCATACGCTTATCAAACATAGACAGGGAGAAAGCTAGTGTTGATCAGGATGCATCAAATGCTTTTATAATCGATTTTGAAAAGATGGTAGAGGAAGAAAGTATAAGTTTGGAAAATGTTTACAATATGGACGAAGGTGGACTTGTATGGAAAGCACTTCCAACAAGAATACTGGCTAGAGGAGAACGTTCCCGGCGAGATCGAACAGTGAACTGTTAGATCTACGGAGGTCGTAAGTCTCCGATTAAATCGTGTATGACACCGAGTCTGCGCGATTTCCTATGACTCTTTCGAGTGATACGGATGGTAAGTTGATAAAGAATGGTTTTAACATTGGCTGATATCAATAACACTATATTTTAACATAACATAACAATTTTTAACGCTAGGGTGACTAACTGTACTTGGCTTAGAATGAATTGAGTTGATGGTGAGACTATCGACGGAGTCTTAACCGAATTTTTTACGCGTTGATGTCTGGTTAGTATCTATCCGTTCGTTGTCTGTTTTGTTTTTTAAGAAGATTCGTTAGGGGCGTGAAGTTTTCAATGAGACACTCGGATTCAATGTTTTTTCAAGTTTTCCGGATCTAGAAAGAGAGGCAGTCGTTTTGATATATTTATATTATATATTTATCACCTAATACAGTATCTAATCTGGAACCAATGGATCAAGGGATCATAGGAAAAACAAAAAGGTGACCGCCCCGAAGTAACAGTCACTTGCAGGTATGAATCGTACCTGCGAGTGAATCTCACGAAGAATCCGCGCGTCTCGAAAGTTGACCGTGGCGCAGGTAATAAGACTGGGGAAAAAGTGGGTAATTGGGTAATTGGTGTTGTGCAGAAGGTAAGGGGAATACGTGACGGTGAGAGAATTTTGGCGACCAGATGTAGGCAGCGTTGAAGGAAATATTACAGGCAGGAAATAACGGCTTTTCGGTATAATTAGATACTATTATTACGGTCGCTTATTTGTTTGTGGAAAGACGCTTGCAGTACAGATGGAGTCGTTTGGTAATTTTCGGAATCTATTGTATGGTAGGGACGGTGTTGGGTCGAGCGTTCGAGCCGCGTATGCTTTATTACTATCGATAGCTTCTATATACTTTTAACGCGGAACAACAAGTCTTAATGGACATGAGGCGAAAAAAGATAGAATTACAATTGGCTTATGTGCAAATGCGTTAGGCACACATAAGATTATGCCTATTGTAATTTATAAATATAAAAACCTAAGAGCTTTGAAACATGTACTTTCATTACCTTACAGGCAGGAAATAACGGCTTTTCGGATAATTAGATACTATTGTTAATTTTACTATTGGTAATTTTCGGAATCTATTGTATGCTTATGTCCCGACGGTGTTGGGTCGATCGGTCGAGTCGCGTATGCTTTATTAATATAGATAGCTTTTGTAATACTTTTAACGCGGAACAATTGTAGTTTCTAAGTTGATGATTTTTTCGAGCCGTCTTCTTTCCGGCAATAAAGTCATTTCTGCATTTTCGAGTAATGCACGCCTCATCGGCAGCATTTTTTATAATAGGGTCATTAGCACGCACCGCTTCGGTCGCCCGTCCAGGCTTTCTTGCTACCTGCGGCACTGCGTGCTACGTCACTTTTACATCCCCTTTCATCGCGTCACTGGTCAATCAATTTCTATTCTTCGTTTCTTGTGTCATTGTGTCATTCAACAAAAAGTCTTAGTGGACATGGGGCCAAGAAAGATAGAATTACAATTGGCGTATGTGCAAATGCGTTAGGCACACATAGCATTATGCCTATTGTAATTTATAAATATAAAAAGCTAAGAGCTTTGAAACATGTACTTTCATTACCTGTAATTTTTAAATCGCAGTCAAATGCACGGATGAGTAGAACGTTATTTTCAGATTGATTTGAAAACCATTTCAAACCATCAGTAAAACAATATCAGGAGGAAAAACAAGTATCGGAGAAAGTGAAATGATGTTAAATGATTGCGAAGCCTACAAAATTTCGCTACAAGAAGAGGAAGATTTTAAAATTATATATTTACCATCTAATACAGCATTTGTCCTGGAACCAATGGATCAAGGGATCATAGGAAAAATAAAAAGAATTTTCCGGCACAAGCTTTTGCGACTTGTTTTAACATATGATCAAGGAATAAATGAATTTTATGACGATTACACATTAAAAACCTGTATTGACATTTTATCGGATTCGTGGTTCAAAATTACAACAAAGAACATAAAAAATGCATGGAATAAACTGCTACATAATAATAATCCTGCTGGCCCTTCAATTCAATCACACATGGGAGAGTTTGAACCTGATTGGCCAGAGATAATGAGTGCAATTACAGGAGAGCAATGCACCCTGATACATGCCACACAATTTTTATTAGACTGTGAGGAGGAAGAAAGAAGGAACGAAAACGAAAAAACAGAACTGCAAAATGAACCAAACAACCACAATAAATTACATGCGGCCCTTAAGTTATTGACAGGTTACAGTAAAAGAGAACCACCTTACATACAACACCTTATGGAGGCATTAAAATTATATCTTTTGAGCAAGGATAAATTAAATAAGTAAGTACATACGTATTCATATACAATGGTAAAAATTTGCAGCCTATTTGAATATGAACTATTTACAAATTAATGTTTTTTTTTACATTATTTGTTATTAGAAAATAGAGGAAAAACACCACCTTGTTAGAACGACGTATTTTATTTATTACGTAATTTACTAAAATAAAATGAATTACAGATTAAGTATCAAGTAAATAAATGTTGTTCAGTCTCATTGCAAGGCTGGAAATCTGTTTCGGTTTCCTTCCGTATTCAGGAAGAAGATCCGAAAGAACGAAATTATTTTATTGTGAAAAGGTGAAAGTTTTAGTATTTTAGGTGTACCCGGTGACTACGCGACGCATCCCGATTGCCATAGCCAGGGTGGTACCAGCGATCGCGAACTCTCTGACCACCCTTCGTACCTGCGAAAACTGTGACAGCAGCGCACCAATTTGCATCTGATCGATTGTACCAAACCATCGGAAAATAGCATTTAAAGCGACAAATTTGAATCTTTTGGGAGAATCAAATAAACATCATTGCCTAAACTTTTCACCATCGCACACCACGTGCACCTTGGCAGCGCATTACGCGCAACGTCTATCGTCTTTGATTCTATTGGCAACAGAAATATCTGTCCAAACTATATCACGTTTGGTCTCATTTGAATCAGAAATCCATCAGCAATATGTTTAAAAAAATCAGTATTAAAATGTTAAAATTAAAAAAAATCTATGTCATTGTATTATGAGCAGTCTTCCGGGAATTCGAGTCAAAGGAGCCGGCGCGCGTGCCGCAGCACACGTGTTCACCGACTCGCATAGCGAGAAAATCGATAAATTACAGGGTCGCGCAATATCTCGGTGTCAGAAGTGGCATACTTAAGTCGCGCCAGGAAGAGAGACACTACTATACATGTATATACGGTCTAAGGACGTAACGCCCACGCGACACAATCTCTCAATAAGAGCGCGGTCCCTAGATCGAGACGTTCGATCTCAATCCAAAAAACCGCGGTGTCACCAGTCTGGCTCATAACGCGTCACGGCTGTCTGGCCTCGGAAAGCGACGGAGAGGCTCTTCGGAATCGAGCAGATAGCACCGTAGGACCGCTGTCAGCCGGCAAAGACCGAGCACCCGGCGATCTATCATCCGCGATCCTCTCCCGGGAACGATTGTTAAAGAGTTTCGAATGACGGCCGGCCATTTGCGATCGATGGCCCATCCACGCGCGAGCGCGATATCGGTTTTTCCACCTAGAATTAGTATCTGGCTACGTTCAACCCCCCGTTTGACTCGGCAGCCGTTCCTCCCCCCCCTCTCCATAAGAGACGAGAAGAATCCCGGGGGTTATAGGAAGAGGATTTTCGAGGTTCTAATCTCCTGATGGTCGGTCAGCTTAGCTTTTTACGGGGGCCGTATGAAAAATCTATCAGGGTTAAAGGGTCGCTGAATCATTGATCGCTTATGCACACCGGCGCGGCTTTATCGGATGGATTCTCCAGTGAGGAACCGTTTCCGAGCGGCGCGCCGCTTTGAAAAATTCAGCCGCGTACCGGGCACTAATAGAGGACTTTTTGCAAGTTGACGAGCCATCCGAACCGGGTGCGCCCGTTAATTATTTTATGACGCGACGTCCACGGGATTCGCGGCGATGCTGGGGGAGGACTTAGGCTGTCTTCCCACTTGGAACCGTTTTATAGCCAATTTCAATCGACCGATTTCAATGAAATTTTCAGCGTGTACAGGGTGTTCCACGTAACCGTTGCCACGATTTTTTCCAGCATCTCCGGCGGTCTAACAAATAAACGTTTCGAACAAATGTTACTCGGTTTTTAGCCGGCTACGGATTGCGATATAAAAAGCTTCGGAAAGAAATATTTTACGTAAAGAAATCAAGGTCACTTTCATTTTTTTTTAAGTTGCACAAGACGAATTCGATGACCTGTTATACCACGACCTTCGGATGACCTTGACGTAACACAGTTTTCAATGACAACATATCACTTAGTTGATCGCATTTTTTGTGCGTCAAGGTTGTCCGTAGGACATGATGTAACATATCGTTGGATTCGTCTTGGCACAAGCTACAATGATATGAAGTAAAAGATATAAGATGCAATTTAAGAAAATGAAGGTGACCTTAGTTTTTTGGAATAAAACACTTATTTCTGAAACTTTTTATACCGCATTATTCCGACTATTTTTTATTCATATTAACATTAGATTTACGGAACCCGTTAAAATGGCGTGTCACCAATTTTTTAATTTACGATTACGGCAAATGTTACAATAACACTTGTTGAGAATCAGAATAAACGTCTTATTGTTACTTTTATAAACTCATTTAAAACAGCTGTTTTTTGTCTAAAAATCTAGTATTAAATAAATATTCCAAAATGTATAATCTTATCTACAAACATCAATTCATCGAACAGTAGTATAAATATTCAACAATAACATTTTTAATCGTCGTAAAATCGATGATAATATTATACCCTCTGAAAAGCGTTCCGTAATAGGTACAGTAAATTCTCCTTAATTGATGCTCAGCTTAGAAACAAAAATGGACAATTTGGGAAGAAGAGATACAATTATTCGAGCTTTGCGGCTCGTTTTTATAGTTAACGATCGTCACCAGCTATAAAAGCGAGCCGCAAGGACACGAAAGCATTCTTTTTGGAAGAAAATTGCTGCTATATTTTTAGACATAATCATTTCAAATTTATATTTATTTATATGTAAAATAAAATTTGTATTCTAAAGATTTCTATGGAATTTTCAATGAAATAATCATCAATTATTAATGAATTGAAAATGAAATAAAAATTGAGACCATCTTCAACGAAAAATTTGAATTCTGACCAACGATGCCCTAAAATATTGGTAGCGGTACGGTAAATTTTGTTGGCGCCTCGGAGTCGCCATTCGAGTGCAAAGGGTTAGTTTTTAAAATCAATCGTACGTCAGCGGTGTCTGGCATTCTTCGAGCGTCATTTAAAAATGTTTATTGCTCCATGATATAGTAAAAAAATATACGGTTACGATCGCGAGAGTCTACAGAATCGTTCTACGAAAAATTCGTGCCTCTAGCGTCACAAGTTACACCGGGAAAAATTCTCAAACGCGATAATTTGTCTGCTGAAAAAGAAACTCATCTCCCAGCAATTCGAGTTTCAAACTGAAATCTTCGAAGAACCGACAACGAGATCGAGAAAAGATCGTCTCGCGACGTGTAAATGAAATCGGAATCTACGAGATAAAATTCATCGTCGGTTATCATCACGGCCGGAAGCGTGACCGTGGCCTAATAAGTGTCCTCGAGCGGGTGGTTTCGCTCACCTCTTGGAGCTCTGCGCGCCCATCGCGGCGATCACGGCCGATTGGCGGGAAATTCGAACGGGGTTCCAGCGCGTCCGCGGTGCGGCAACAGCAATCAACCGAATAATTTAAGGGTCCATCGAGATAACGGTAGGTTACGACGCGGGTCGCGTCTGTATTTCCGGCATCGATGCGAACCTATTCGCTTAACGACGAGATTTCCCACGATGCGCAGCACGCACGCGTGCACAAATCGAGAGGACCGTTCGATACAGTCTTTTGTCCCACTGTCGCTGTTAAAATAACGTGATTCCGCGAAAGACACCGGGACAGGAGCGTAATAGAAACACTGATACCGAACCGGCCGCGGCCGGCCGATCGTCACCGATTTTACGATTTCCCGCTAGCTCCCATGGACCCCCGTGGACCCCCATGAAACCAATATGGCCGCCGGGAAATAATGGGACAGTAGGGCAGCTCTCTCGCGATACCCTGTGCGCGTTTTATGCGAAATCAACTTTAAATTCATCGCGCCCCGCCAGCCGAGAATCATTCTCCCCGACGTGAAACAATTCGCTCGATTCCATTCGAAACGAGATTAGTTTTTTGGTTGATGCGCGCACCGGGACGAACATGAATTCTTCTGGAAATTTGGCGGTACGTCATGCGGCCAGAATATGCCGTGAAATATGATCGCCACGTATCTTTCTTTTAGAAAATTTTAACGTTTTCGTAGAATTTTTAGTCCGTTCTTCGATTTCCCAGGTTTTATTCGTCGATTGTTGTTTATGTATTTAATGTTGTTTTTATGTTGTATGGTTTTTAGTACGGTTTTTTGACGCAGCAATGGCTCGACGAGCATCACGGGTGATCAATTTTATAATTGTATGAAGTGATTGTTTAAACAATTTTTTATCTGGAGCGAGCGTATTTTTACGTTTGCAAGAAAATATTAATATTTCTTGTCCACGACAACATTGAGCTTAATACTAATTTTTAAGCAATTTTTAAGAATTTTTTGGAAAAAAACACGAGACTCTGACCTTTTTTTATAGAAAAATTTTTCGAGTTGGAGTAACTTACTAAAAATTGTTCCGGGTATTCAATTTTATAATCATTAATATCTGATGTTTGTTTAAACTGTTTAATTCTAGGAAAATACGTAGCAAAATATATTTAATGATAATAACAACCTTGAGGAAAACACTAATTTTTTAAAGATTTTCGAAACAACATGAGAAGTTGACGATTTTTTAAATTAGCAACTAAAGCATTCGAATAATTTTCTTTAATTAAATGATTTAATTTTCAATAATAATAATAATTATTTAACTATAAACAATTTTCGTTAATTTAATTCAATAACTTTGTTAAATACAATTTAATTTTGTCCAATAAGTGTTAATAAATTATTTAAAAAATGGCATTTTAGAAATCGTTTTCGGTAAAATTATTATATTATTATATTTCATTTTATTATAAATTCCATTTTATTATTATAATTAACTTAACGTCCGACTTTGTTTCACGGGCCTGTCAAAGGGGAAATTTAGAAAATTTTTAAGATTTTGTGAAATATGTTCGTAGTCGCTAGAAGCTACAACGTAGTCACATTTAAACAAAATCCGAAACAGTACTCCGAACGGTGTCCGTTTTCGCGTGAGTAGACCCGAATTTATGGTTGCGTCTGATCGTTACATCGAAAATATCTGCGGATGCCAAGGATTAACCGTAGCAGGTAATAAATCAGAAAAGCGTTTTGTCTCGTAGGAAGCAGAAAGAAATGAGGGACTCGACGAAAACTCGCCACCGACTCTAATTTTGGCAAACGACTGCGGGCGATATATAATAATGTAAAATACTAAAATGTATAAGGGAGAATAACGTTTTCACGAAAATACTGCTTCCCACGGATAGATCGATATTGTCTACAATTCATCATCGGGAGGACAAGCGCAATACAAATTGAATCATTCGGAAATCTTAATCGTTTCTCAATGGTTAATTTTGAAAATAGTGTTTTTTTTATTTTGAAAAATTTAATTTATTATTTATATAACATTAATAATTATAATTATACATTTATTATTTAGATAATGATAAGTTATGTACATGTTAAAAATTTCACTGAAATCGGTTGACCTTCGTACGAGCTGTAAATAATTAATGATCGCAAAAATCGCAGTTTTGTTCCGACCTTTTACACTTTTGATCAATAAGTATGAGAAATTTGCAATTTTTACAATCTTTTAACGCTTGTAACTTACCATTGCGTTAAACGATTTCAATGAAATTTTCAGCATGCGTATAACTTACCGAGATCTACAAGACGCATTTTTTACATTTTCGTTAGATTTCATAATATAAACATCCTTTTTTATTATTAAATAATTAACTTTCATATTTCAAAAGAAGTATTCGAAATTTATAGATTTTGTCATTATTAATAAATATAATTAACTAATGATATATATTGAAATTATTAATAAATATTTTATTAAACATTCATTAATTAAATATCTCGAAGTTCGAAAAATCGGCAAAATTAGCCCAAAAGTGATCAAAAATAGCTTCCTCAGATAAGAAAGTTAAACAACGAGAGTTTTTTACTTCGTTTTGTCATTCCAAGTATGTAATAGCAAAATTGTAACATTATCTATTATACAGGTCCCTCTATGATTTAAAAAAAAATTCAAATCGTCTACTCTAATTTTAAAAAAGTTAAAATAGCACCTTGAAAAGTGTTCGAATATCAGTGGGAGTCACTGTATACATATAGCTGATGGCCGGCCTCGGCGACCAAGGGTTGTATTCGCGAGGCATTTTCATGCCCGGCATCTTTTTCGCCGGCATTGTTCGTCCTTGACGAATACGAGGTTCTCTGTTCTTCAGCAAGGGCGAAATGAACAGTCCTCCGAAGCATTGGCGGATTAATGCGTACTGGTGCCCGAGGCGCGATACAAAATTGAGATCCCCAATACGCTATGACACGCTATCACAAATAGAGCGATTATTAAAAAAAGTTTTATTTGAAAATAAAAACTTTATTTATGGCATTGAGAAATTAATTTCAATAACAGCTTTTCGGGACTTTTGCTAGTGCACAGTCGAATGCATGTAGATTTCAGCTAGCGACTTGCGTTCATTTGTCGCATATGCATTGCATTTATATCATTTTACTACATGAAATAATATCACGTCGTTCGTTTCAACAGACAGCTGTTATATTATGTACAAAAAAAACAAAATACTACTAATTTATCAATATGTAATTTAATCAAAATAATACATGTTTGCTGGCTTTAAATGGACTTACATCATTTTCATAATTAGTCAATTGTAATAATCATTTAATTTCAGTTATGAAATTTTTAATATCATTTGAAATATATTTTCTATTAATCCATATAATTTTGTTTATTAATAATAACAATAAATAAAATAGGAGTCTCGTTTCTTATTTTGAACGTCAAACATATTTATACATTGTTAAACTTAAAATAAGATATTGTTATTATTTATTTACCGTAAATAGCCAGACCCTGTTTACTCCCGGTAGGTTCTGCTTTCCCTTGCAAATCATAATTTTCATCAAGGCTCGGTGCGAGCCTGTTTACAATGGTTCCTTCATTGACTCATTTGCACTGGCTTGGCCTAATCCGCCGCTTCTCTTTTTTTTTTAATTTAACCGAACGAGCCAATCCTTGCAAAATCCGTATGACACGACCGGTCATCGCAGGTACATGTGCTTACCTGATAGCCGGCAGCGGTGGCTAATGGTTTTCCACGGGAGACGTTTTCATACCTGGCGCATCTTTTCCGGTAGTATCCTTTTGTCATTGTTCGTCCTTGCTGATTAGGACGTTCTGTCCTTTAGCAAGGACAGTATAAATAGCCTGCCGATGTCAACGGAAACACTCATTCTGTGATCAGTGCAGCAACAATCAGCAATCAGCAAACAGCAGTGATCAGTGCGAAGACTTCGGCGAATTTTCTCAGTTAATTTTCCCAGTGAAGCATAGTGACAATTTCTTAGTGAACTAAAATGGCATGGTACGTACATTTTTGCTATATTTTTCCGCGAACATTCTTCAGTCACTTGTTTTGACTAATGTTTTCCGTGTGTCGGGTATAAGAAAGAACAATTAATTTTTACGAATTTAAGTATTTATAAATAAAATATATTTTTCATCGAGACACGAATCAACCTCTAGTTTGGCCGGATACGGAGAATTCTCCCTAATTGACGCTCGGATAGTGCACGAAGATGGACAAGTCGGGAAGAGGAGATACGATTATTCAAATTTTTGTAAATTGAAATCTTGAAAATTAGAACATTTAAATACTAGATAATTTAAAAAATTTACATTTAGAAATCGGAGAACTTAAAAATCGTGAATTTGTAAATCAAAGAATTTAGACATTGAAATCTTAAAAATTAGATCATATAGAAATCAGCTAACTTCGAAATTGTAAATTTATAAATCAGAGAATTTAAAAACCGTCAATTTGAAAATCGGACGATTCAGAAATTGGAATCTTAAAAATCAGAAACTACAGAAACCAGATAATTTCGAAATTATGAATTTAGAAGTATGCGCATTGAAACATCGTGCCATTCGAAACGGTTGGATCGAGAAATTGCAAGTTTCTCGGAACGGAAAAATGTGTTTAATCCTGGCGTATAAATATTTCCAATTTATTCGCTTATAAAAACGAGTCGTCTACAAAGTTGTCGATTCACCGATAACTATAAAAACGAGCCGCGAGGCTCGAGTAATAGTGTCTCCTCTTCCCAGATTGTCCATTTCTGTGCGTAATCCGAGCGTCAGTTAGGGAGACATTACTGTATCTCCAAACGTTTCTGCAAACTTGATTCGATTAAAGCTTCCGTCGTTTAATATACCGTTTAATATTACTATACCTCACGCCATCAGAAGCTGCAAGATACGTGCATACTAATTAATTGTTTCTTTTCGTTCAGTTCCAGAACTACAACTGAATCCTGCATTCAGTGGGGCTCCATAAATGGTGGAGAAATCGAGTTCGAGTCTCTGACGGAGAATACTTTGGAGGGAGCATTGGAAGTAATAAGGAAAAGCTTTTTCCCCAACGAGAGCATCTGCAAAGGCATAGATCTGTTATCGGATCCTTGTAGCGTCAAAGCGCTCGAGGAGGTGTGTTTGGCAGTTACTAGAGACGGTGTCAGCCTTGTCGCAATCGAAGTCAAGACTCAGAAAGTTGTTGGTGTCGTTCTCAATAAAATTAAGAAAATAAAAAGAGATGAAATTGACCCGCGGTGGTTGTGGGGGCAACCACCGTACGATCGACTTCCCCCGATCATCAGGCATCCTCCTGAAATGACTTGGCTTGAGAGCTTCAGAGAAGATTGTGAACATCACACGGCCAATGCCTACCTAGATTTGATGATTGCTATAAACGACCAGATAAATTTATTCGAATATTATGATGTTGATTGTATTATGGAGTGTATGTTCCTGGCTACGCTGCCGGAGATGCAGCAGCAAAATATTGGCGAGAGCTTAGTGTGCTTGTCCGTGGATGTTGCCAATGCGCTGGGTAGTGGAGAAGATGTGAAAGTACCATTAGCCGATACTGGAGGTGATAGTATAATCCGTCATTACCTGGGCGTACCGAAGTTAGTGACTGCCGTCATGACTTGCAATTACGCGCAGACCATCGCGAGGAGGTGCCGCTTTAAGGTCCTTAAAAGGATCAATTACAAATACTTTGGCTGGGATAACGTACCGTTCCGCGAGAGAATCGGGGATGAGCATCGTGACTTCACTGTAGTAGTCAAGAAAATAAAGAACTTGTACGATTCTTAAAGAAGACAACGCGATATCAAGAAAATTATATTTTATTTAGTATTTACTTGTGTTTAGCACGATTACGATAATATAATTTTGACCGAAATTGTCAATTATTACCCTCGAAATTATTTTTGAAATTATTAATTTTGAAATTATCATCTTCGAAATTGTTATCTTCGACATTGTGATCATCTTCGAAATTATTATCTTCGAAATTATTATCTTCGAAATTATTATCTTCAAAATTATTATCTTTGAAATTATTATCTTCGAAATTATTATCTTCTAAGTGATCCTAGAAATAATTATCTTTGAAATTGTTATCCTAGAAATTATTATCTTTGAAATTGTTATCCTAGAAATTATTATCTTTGAAATTGGTATTCTAGAAAGTGTTATCTCCGAAATTGTTATCTTTGGAAATATAGTTGTCGAAATTATTATTCTTGAAATTATTATGCTTGAAATTATTATCCTTGAAATTATTATCCTTGAAATTATTATCCTTGAAATTATTATCCTTCAAATTATTATCTTTAGAATTATCATCGAAATGATTAAAATAACACCAATTGACCAAAATATATTCGCTATGCATTGCTATTGGAATCTCGTCGATTTATCAATCGACTTATCAATGAAAAGTGTAGAAATAAAACAATGAAATTTATACTTTTCTGCCTGGTTACTCGTCGTTTAAGCCATTTCATGAAGGAACGGAGATCAGGCACTCGCGCATTTGCATCAACATTTGCATTGTTGCGGCGCAACGCCGACGTAAAATAAATAAAGCAAATCGCCGAGAATTCCGGAATTCATAAAGTTCGCACGGAATCGCAGTTATTCTTTTCTGATTATTATTCATGGTCGTGATGAATAAGTCGCGTCCGTTCCTTTGGGGACCAACATCTTTTTCTGTGAAATATCAGCGGAACGATGCCGCCGTAGAAACAAATTGGAAATATTTATACGCCGGGATTAAACACATTCTTCCTTTCCGAGAAACTTGCAGTTTCTCGATCCAGCCGTTTTGAAAGGTACGATGTTTCAATGCGCATACTTCTAAATTCACAATTTCGAAATTATCTGGTTTCTGTAGTTTCCGATTTTTAAGATTTCAATTTCTGAACTGTCCGATTTACAAACTCACGATTTTTAAGTCTTCTGATATCTAAATTAACAACTTTGAAATCATTTGGTTTCTAAATTTCCTGATTTTTAAGATTTCAATTTATAAATTCTTCGATTTTTAAATTCACGATTTTTATGTTATTTGATTTTTAAGATTTCAATTTAGAAATGCTTTGATTTTCAAATTCACAATTTTTATGTCATTTGATTTCTAAATTTAGAATTTTTGAGTCATCCGATTCCTAAATGTTTTAATTTTTATGATTCCGATTTCTAAATTCTTCGATTTTTGAAATGCGGTATCTTGACTGTTATTTCGGAACGATTTGTATTCCAATCGGCGATCTATGGATTATTGTAGAGTGGTTTAAACGACGCCGTTATTAACACTGTCCGGAGATTTGTCGTTTTCACGTTCGAACTAGCCAGCGGTTAATCGAACCTTGGTAATGTCCCGCGTACACGCGGAATTAGAATCGTATAATTCCGATCCAATTCGCCTGCCACGTTGAATTTCATTTACACCGGCGCGACGGCGGTTTTGGTGCGTCCGATTTGATTAGCAGTAACAATTCGGTTGACTGCAGTTTGTTTAGACGATTTAGATTCAATGGATTCAATCCGCGAAGCCGCTCCAAAGGGAAACCGAACGGTTCGCACGATTAGCACTTTTCTTTTCGTTATTAGCTAGTGTTATTATCCACAGCTTGGTCGTGTTAAATACAAATTGTCTACGTCGATCGCGACATACAATACAATATTCTATAATATGACCGAATTTGGATTGCCATTATTAACAATTGCCATTATTAACAAATTATTTCCGTAGATTATTATTAAAAGAACAGGATTGGGAACGAATTTATCGCCTAAAAAATGCTCTATGACGAAACCTAACCCAAAATCGACAATTACTGTTTAGCAACGTACGCTTTCAAAATTTGCAAATATCATAATTATACAAAGTTCTCGCTGTTAATAATTGTGGCTTGTTAAAAACTGTTGTTGTGATAAAATTGTTCGTAATTCATTGTAAATATATTGCCAACAATTGTTGCTGTAATAAAATTGTTCATAATTCATTGTAAATATAATGTTAATAATTTATATCATTTGTCGTAGACAAATGTATACAAATTCTTGAGCAATTAATAATTTCTCAGTCTGCTTCATTGATAACAAATTTTGCAACTGCGCTGTTTCAATCACGTCGATTTTTTAAATAAAATGTTCCGCCGTAATCCGAAGATCGTAACTGATTTTATGTAACGAAATATGACGTTCGAGGTTCGAAAATATGATTGCAGTATGTTTTCAATTTCTTTGAAAATAAATATTGACGCAACGATAAAGAAATGTTCAGAATTTTATGAATATAATACGATGATAAATGAAAAGGGAAGTTTGTAAATACGGATATGTAGTTACAATAGAGGAATAATCAAAGTGGTTCACACATCCGATTGACTGCTGCGTTCTCACTGTAATTTCCGATCCGCGTCGCGATCTAATGGATTAACAGAAGCTTGCGGTCTCGTGTTAAAACGGATATTAACAGACTGCAACTAAAATAATCAATTAAACCCCTTTAACAGAATTGCATGCAGACGTGAATCCTATTAGCGGCTTTGCTCAGCCTCTAATACATTCGTTATGTAACAGAGTTGCAATCATTGTAGAGAGGATAGCGAATTACATGTTTTTGAAAATCCATTGCTTGAATTTTGAATAATTTCCGTAGACAGAAAATGGCATAAAATGATATAAAATAGCATAAAATGGCATAAAGTAGCATAAAATGGTGTAAAATGGCAGAAAATGGCAAGGAAAGCTCGTAGATCACTGTTTTTGGTCCCAATGGAAAGAGGAGACTTCATTCTATCAGATCATAGTCATTTCAATCGCTATGAAAAGTTTAAATTATAAGAGAAATGTGAATTTGAAAATAACCAAAAAATTACCATCTCTACTTAGAATGGGGTGTCTTAAAGATACAAAGGCACTAATACTGAATAATCCAAACGGCGCGAAAGCTAAGATTTCACCCTTTGTAATGTATCTAAGGACACCATTTTATAGTTTTTTTTGTTAACAAAGTTACGATATTTTGAATTTCAGGATTTCATTCGGAAGAGAATCCAAGGTGCTATACGATGGCAAACAAAAATCATAGATCAATATTTTCGGGCTCATTCGAAAGGGGAGACTTCGTTCGTTAAAATAATTGTGAACCAAACAATTTTTTGAACCACTCAGACGTATGCGAATATGAGAAATCGACAAGACGGAAACATTTGTATTTACAGTGCAGGGTATTAACGAAATAAAATTTATAAAACAGAAGAATTAAGATGCTACGAAACTGGAAAATTGGACTTTTAAAATGAGTCGAAGAACACCACCCTAAAAAATGTTCGCCTAGAATTCCACGACCTCAGAAATCACACTAATCTTGGACACTTTTTTTCAAAACTGCTATAAATTTGCAACAAAACATCGCAGACCAACGTTCTTGGACTCGTTGGAAAGGGAATACTTCGTTCCACAGAATCACGGTGATTTCGTACACCGGAGAAACGTTTCGAACTTATTAGAAGCACGCGAATTTGAAAAACGACTAACAATGTTCCATTTTCGCTTATCGCTCGAGTTCCATCGAACCATTTTTCGTTTCGTGCGATTTATGGTGTAGTGCCGGCAGTGCACAGAGCCAAAAATATTCGCGCCGAATCGGAAATGTGATTATTATGTTCGCGCGACCCCCAGCCGCCGAAATTCAATTGGTCCAGCAAGTTTCGGTTGATCCAGCAAATTAGAACTTGGTGAAATATCGTTGGCGCACTTGTAACAATGACACAGAGTCACTAGAGCTTCAGATGATCGCGATTAGGGCAAATTTCGCGGGAGTTAGACGATTACGCTAGTTCTGGCTCGTCGTCGACGGATAATAAGACGGATAATAAGAGCACGCTTCGCGACGGATAATTTACGATTTTTCGATGATTTTTAGCGGTGGTTGACGAGAATCGCCGGTACGAATGTCGGACAATTTTATTTCATACTTTTAATTGCTCCTGAACAAAATTTTCATCTCCTTTTTATTTTCTGCACAGTGAAACTGCCCCTTTAACAACGACATCCTGTTGTATATTCAGCAAATTTATCAAATATTAAAATAATGTGTATAATAAAATTTGTACTTTTTATCCCCTTTTCCTATTTTTTTTTAGAGGGGAATAGCCCGTTTTTAATTGCGATATGTATATTTTACTCTATTTCTTTATGTGTTTTCAAAATTGTTTTGACATTAAAAAAATGTTTATAACAAAAATTAAATTTTTCACGCCATTCTTACCTTTTTCAGGGTGAAACTACCCCCTTAATAACGATGTCTAGACATTACCATATCTCCATGTTTATTTCTGAAATTTAACCGTATATTAACAAAATATTTGCAGTGAAAATTAAATGTTTTTATTTTTCGTAGTACGAAACTACCTCCTGAATAAATAAGGTATCTTGTAGGTGTTTCCCTCTCTGCATAAATATTTCTACAATTTTATTGGATATTAAGAAATTACTTCCAGCGAAAATTAGATTTTGCACCCCTTTTTATTTTCTTTGAGATAGAACTTCCATATTTTTAAAATTGCACCAGATATTAAAAAAATTTAAGATAAAAATTTAAAGATATTAAAAAATTAAATTTCTTTCCTTCGTTTATATTTTTAAGGGTGAAACTATCCCCTCCTTGCTCGAATGATATATATTCGATATGTACTAAATGTTCAAAAATATGTTACAATAAAAATTGAATATGTTGTCATTTAAAACAATGCAGTCATATAATGTAACAAATATAAATTTTCTGTCTCGTGTAGAGTATGCTAATCAACATGACAATGAAAGAAATCGTATTGTAAGGGGTTAATTACGTCGGAGAATCTGTAAAATTTTTTCTCCGAGAAATTTATAAATAGCCCGAGGCTATAGGAAAATTAAAAACTTTATAATGAAGGGATCGAAATAGTTAAATTTTGTGGAAGGGTAATTATTCCTCAGTCGAAGTTTGGTTGTTGACAGGAACAGTGATTCTTCGAACGAAATTTCAATTCTTCACGAACTTTTGAATATCCTGTATGTTTTCTAATGTGCAACAACCATTAGAATCACAGTGTTTACATAGATACATATATCGATTTTCCAGTGAAATTCGTGATATTTAAAATAAGAATTGAAATATCATAAGCATTTTTAGAGTTGTTAATTATATTGTTCAATATTGTTGATAATCATATTTTATCGATTTATAATAGTAAATAATATAAATTATAGCAGTAGTAAATTCTAGCCAGACTACATAACATATGTTAATTTTATAGCAATTACAATTTGAATGCCACCAGTTAATGTTAGATTAATACGAATTTTGATTTCAGCAATGCTAATGCGAAAATTTACAGCAATTTGAATTTCGGTGATATTAAATAATATGTTACTAAGGAATTTTCAAAAAATGCAAAATGTCGAAGAAATTTCAGAATTGTTGTGTACTGTTGATAATCAAATTTCATCAATTTATATTGTCAATTGATTCTACAAAAAATTAAAATATACACGCGAATATTTACGCTAATTTCACGCACAAAATTCTCGACATATGTAAATAACAATTTCAATCGCCTCTCACTTCTCATGCAGCATCCGATCATTGAATACATTGATTTTCACTGCTCACGCATCATTCGATTCCGCAGTTATACCAATTATACAATTTTAATAAAAATAACCCCGAAAATATTAAATAACTAATTAAAAATTATTTCAATTACTTTTTTCATTCTTGATACATTAAATACATAACTTTCTTATTATTAAATAAATGAATTTCCTTATATATCAAGTATGGAATTGTTATGTGTACAGTAAATTTTCCCTAATTGATGCTCAGCTTAGAAACAAAAATGGACAATTTGGGAAGAGGAGATACAATTATTCGAGCTTTGCGGCTCGTTTTTATAGTTAACGATCGTGAACAACTACAAAAACGAGCCGCAAGGCCACGAAAGCATTCTTTTTGATAGGAAATTGCTGCTATATTTTTAGACATAATCATTTCAAATTTATATTTATTTATATGTAAAATAAAATTGGTATTCCAAAGATTTCTATGGAATTTCCATTGAAATAATCATCAATTATTAATAAATTGAAAATGAAATAAAATTTGAGACCATCTTCAACGAAAAATTTTAATTCTGACCAACGATGCCCTAAAATATTGGTAGCGAAATATATTTCTTGAAATGAGGGACTCGACGAAAACTCGCCTGCGACGCGACTTTTGGTGAACAGATGCGGACGATATATAATACTGTAAAATACTAAAATGTATAAGGGAGAGTAACGTTTTCACGAAAATACTGCTTCGCACGGATAGATCGATATTGTCTACAATTCATCATCGGGAGGACAAGCGCAATACAAATTGAATCATTCGGAAATCTTAATCGTTTCTCATTGGTTTATTTTGAAAATGGTGCTTATTTTATTTTAAAAAATTTAATTTATTATTTGTATAATATTAATAATTATAATTATACATTTATTATTTAGATAACGATAAGTTATGTACATGCTAAAAATTTCACTGAAATCGGTTGACCTTCGTACGAGCTGTAAATAATTAATGATCGCAAAAATCGCACTTTTTATCAAGAAGTGTGAGAAATTTGAAATTTTTACAATCTTTTAACGTTTGTAACTTACCATTG